>NC_047653.1:2055427-2217965 GCF_902201215.1 Prunus dulcis | reverse complement strand
AGTATTGAAAACAAAAGGAATGAAACAACCTTTTTTTTGGTCGAATGGAATGAAACAACCTTATGATGTCATTATTAACAAAGAAAAAGCAATTATGATGCCATACAACAGAGAGAATCACTAATTAATGACGCAAATATGGGCAGGCAAAGAACACAGAGAGGGAAAAATGGTCACTTTCAAGTTTCAACAAGAGTTGGAGATGGGAACACGCCCAACTAAGGAAGCAGAGCTCGTGCAACGACTCTCGTGATAATAAAAACAGCCGGACCAACCTCCTTTATTTTAATAACAGGAAGACGGCCAGCAAAGCTTTGCTCTTTCTTTTCATTTTTTTCGTTTTCACATTACAAAAAAGCATCCTTTTCAATAAATTAACAATTTCAAGCTCGCCGTGGTTGCTGCCAGAAACAAGTGCTAAAAACCCAGCTTGGAGAGATCAAGGATCGAACTTGACTGGCCATCTGCAAATCCACGAGGTGGGTTTTATCAGATTTTCTTATTTTACAAGCTTGATAGTTTCATCTTTGGTTGTTTGATGCTCATTTGTCTGATATTATGAGGAAAAATTTATGATTTTTGGTTATAAAACATAGGATTTTGGCAATATGGGTCGGTCCGAATCTTGTTAGCAGGGTTTATCTGATCTGGTGGAGCTGTTTTTCTTTAGATTATAGAACCCCAGAAGATAGAAGAAGTTGTTTATTGTGGACAAGAATGGGTTGTAGCTGCTTTGGTACTTTAGTTGCTGACAGGAAAAGAAGGTCTGGTCACTTTGGCCATGATCTTGATGGTATGGACATGAATAAATGCTCCCACTTTTTCTGTTTTCCGTCCGTTACACTTTTCTTGTTGTTCATGTTACTCTCTTGCATCATCATGATTATTCTTATTCATTTTTGTCTTGTGTTGTGTAGGAAATTTGCTGGAAAATATTAAAACTTTCTCCTACAATGAATTAAGATTGGCGACCGATGATTTCCATTCCAGTAATAAGATAGGGCGGGGAGGTTTTGGAACTGTTTACAAGGTACTTGGATTTTGCAGACGTCTTATCGCAATAATTCTGTTGGGAAGTTTTCAGCCATTACAAAGAAGTAATGATATCTGTTATTTGAATTATATTGTAGTTTTGGCTCCAAATTTGTGAATGGGTTGGCTTGTCTCAAAACTATTTACATCAAGCATTTGAAATCTGATTGCTGACACCTTGAGTTGGGTTTGCGCTTTTAGAACACTTCAAATTCTAATCTTACGTTTTCAACACATAGAAACGTTGCTTGGTATGCTAGAAACTCTCACCTGTAGTTCTAGATTGGAGAAAAGTAGAGATTTTTTATCTTTCCAGTATTAAGATTTTGCCAATGTCTAGGGCATGGAGTTTGGTAATTCATCATGTTGTCATCAAGAATAATAGCCACCCATTCGGTTCAGGTTCTGTGACTTTTTAAGACACAGTTCTTTCTTGTACTTAGTTTTGCAGCTTTAGTGGTTGGTCTTATATTGTAAAGGCCAAACGTTGATTATGATTTTATGTTAATCAGGATATCTAGATGGTATTCGTCCACGCCATTTCATATTATCTTAGTAGTTTAGCTACATTTTGCTAGGGAACCCTGAAAAGTGGAAAGCAAGTTGCTGTGAAGACACTTTCCGCTCGGTCGAAGCAGGGAGTCCGTGAATTCTTAAATGAGATTATTGCTATATCAAATGTCAGGCATCCAAACCTTGTTGAGTTGATTGGGTGCTGTGTTGAAGGAGCGGATCGGGTTTTGGTCTATGAATATGCTGAGAATAACAGCCTTGATCGTGCATTGTTAGGTAATTGATCAAATCCTTCAGCATGAAAGGAAGACTGAATTGGGAAAGGAACTATAAGTCTAATTTGTTTTCCTTATGTTTGTAGGTTCAAAGAGTAAAAACATCATACTCAATTGGGAAAAAAGATCAGCCATTTGCTTGGGTACTGCTAGGGGTCTTATGTTTCTTCATGAGGAACTGATGCCACATATTGTCCATAGAGATATCAAGGCTAGTAATATACTTCTAGACAGAGATTTTAACCCCAAAATTGGAGACTTTGGGTTGGCTAAACTCTTCCCTGATAACATCACTCATATTAGCACAAGGATTGCAGGAACAACGTACGTTACTTTCATATTTGTAGTTGATTGTTATTCATTTGTTAACGTTCCATTTTCCTTGCTTGATTCAATTAGGAGATATCTGTTGTGTAGGTTTTTTTTTTTGGGGGGGGGGGGGGGGGGGGGGGAGGAGAAGATCTTTGTTTTCTTCAGTAATTGATCTTGGCAAATTAGAGATTAGTGTGTTTTAGTGTAACTTCATATGGGTCAGTCCAGTTGATACTGGAGACGCAAGTGAAAGAAACTAGCTGCCATCTTATGCTTTAGTTTTGTTTTTCCGCAGTGGTTATTTAGCACCAGAATACGCTCTGGGAGGTCAGTTAACCAAGAAGGCTGATGTTTACAGTTTCGGTGTTCTTGTTCTTGAAATAGTTAGTGGCAGAAGCAGTGCCAAGGAAAACTGGGAAGGGACAGAAAAGTTTCTCCTCGAATGGGTGAGTTGGTTTTTCCATCATCATACTCGCAGTCTTATTTTGCGTGTTTTTGTGCCCTTTATAAGGGTTTAGGTCTTATCATTTCTGGTGATTAATGGATTAACTCTTACTGGAAATTGTTAAACGAGGGATGCTCGAGTTAGTTTAATTATCTGATCTACTAAGAGAATTATTGACATGCTGCACAATCAATTAGAGAACAGGTGGAAATTGTACAGCAAGTTATTGTTTTTGGTTCAATTGAAGTAGTTGATATTCCTTCTCTAAGCCACACACACAACGGGTGGTTACCTGCATGGACTTATTTCATATTGAACTTGTTCTGCTTCCTTTTACAACTTTCTCTGTTCTTCTATAGGCATGGCAGCTCCATGAAGAAGGGAGACTATTGGAGCTTGTCGACCCAGAGATGGGGGAATTTCCTGAGGAAGAACTCCTTAGGTACATGAAGGTTGCATTTTTCTGCACCCAAGCAGCAGCAAGCCGAAGGCCAATGATGAGTGTGGTTGTTGAGATGCTCTCAAGGAACATCAGAATCAATGAGAAGCAACTTACAGCCCCAGGTTTCTTCAACAATTCAGGGAGCCTCAGCGGACCTTCTTCAAGTAAAAAATCATCTGCCGACACAACTAGCTATCAGATGAGTTCTGTCCCTGACACTATAACTCAAGTAGCACCTCGCTGAAGAAGAATAAGAATAATGCACTTATTGCAATTTAGAGGAAGACACAAATGAATTTACAAAGTCCACAACAAGTTATTCCAATGGTTCATACAGTTATCTTCTTTAACCTTTTACACAGTTTCGCTTCTTCGTCTTTTGTTAGCCAATTTGAGAAGCGAGAGGGTGGTTTGAGCAGAATTAATTTGAGGTTGCGAATCTGTAATGTTATGTTAGTCTGATGCTGTTTTCATTTTTCTTTTTGATTCAATCGTTATCTTATGTACTTCTCAAGAAGAGTACAATGGAAGAGAAGAAGGTTGTATGGTGAAACAGAAATTAATCAATACACACTCTTGACTCCTTTTTCTCCTAGATGCGAACAAGAACAGACCCAAACAAGTTGACCTTGATGGATTCTACAATGTCTAAATTCCAAATTTTGATCTACATTATTGGTCAACATACAATAATTCATATTCGAATGTTTATAAAAGTGGATAAGATGTGATCGGCAGATGCAATCTACAATATTTAAGGTCACAATTTGCAGTACCCACACGACAAAAATACTATGCATTCAATTGACCGTCAGCCTTATTAATAATGTTAAGAGTGCTATGTCATTGTTTTTTAGTGTACATCAATCCAGGATTTATTATACAAAAACGTTGTTATTGACACGCCCAAAAGCCATCATAACAACGTGAGACTGCTTTCTAATGATTACCCGAAAAAAGACTTGCTGATAAAAAGAAAAGTAATATTCATAAAATGTGTGTAAACAATGAGAGTCTCAAATCCCAAACACAACACATCCAACATCAAAATATATAAAGACCTCCACACTGAAAGCTAGGGCTAATGGAGACCAAATATTACAATATTCCGATAATCAGTAGCAACAGAAGCCAGTGATAAGGCAGCCGATGATCAATTTGAATCTCAAAATAATAAAATTGATGAAAAAAATATGGAAGCGTTTGAGTTAAGCAGAGAGGTCCTCGATAGAAGGAGTGCTTTGTTCGGGTGCATCCGAAGAACCGTTAGAGGTGGCATCCTTGGCTTGTGAAGCAGGCACCTCGGCTTCTGAGGACCCATTAGTTTTAGATGCTGCATCCTTTACATTCTGGGCATTTTTGGCATCCTTCCCATCTTTGGGATCTTTAGCTGGAGCCTTTCCATCTTTGGCATCTTTGGCATCTTTAGCAGGTGCAGGTGGGGGTGGAATCATATGAGGTGGAGTTTTATGCTTCAGCTTCAAAAGTATTTGCCGCAGCCTTGAAAGATCAGTGGGTTTTCCAGGCTTCGGGCCCTGAACGACTGTGATCGATGGTTTCTTGTCCTGATCCTTCTTGCCTCTCTTCTTCTCAATGTTGGGAACCTCATGAGGAATGAGCTCTGCTATTGCTTTCCAACTTTGCTTGTCAGCGTTCTTATGGAAATTCTCTTGATTGGCCAAGAATAACTGCTCCACATACGAACCAATTTCTTAGCATTAAGAACACAAGAGCTGGTGTTGAAAAATGAGTAATTGATAATTGCATTCCAAAATTTACCTTCTCCTTTTCTCGGTTCTCAACCTTGTTGGTCTCAACATTAAGCTTCCTTTTCTCATAGAATGCACGTTTGTACTCCTCAGCTTCTTCAATAATCTGGTTCCTTAGTTCTTTCTCCCTCTTCTCCTTCTCCTCAAGCTGGAGGGCATTTAGACTGTACCAGCAAACTCAAATAAGACATTAATTTTCCAGTGGGAAATCTAACACCACTTCACTTGCAGTTTGCTGGTGCAGCTCAGCCAAAGTGTGTTAAAATTAGTAAACAAAAAGCATGATCAAATAACTATGATCATCTTACCGTTGTCATTTTGAAGTTGAACCAACCTAAGAAATTCTTAAGTACAACAATTCTACCACATCATCATGCTACAGCGTTTTCACAAAACAATAGTGAAATGATCGGAACCAGAGTATTCAAATTTAACATGTTGTTACATGACATAAATGATACGGATTTCCCTAATAAATGATACGAGTCCCAAGAACAATGATTACGTGTTACTTCATTATTGGTTTGTTGCAGTTAAACTGTTATACCCAAGTCTTTCTCCTAATGACAGGATGGTTGGAACAAACTGCGTAAGGGCAGCCTTTAATGAACCACCCCTTTTTTTTCCCTTGAGTTGATGAAAACTCAGATGAATTTTGATTAACCTCACAATGACTATCTGAAAATTAATTTTGCATATCATGTCCGGTACAACCATCATGTTCTTTAAGATGCCCAGTGCAAGGCATTTTCCTTATGACAATCAGTAAGAATGAACCACAGATCTATGCAAACACACAATGAACCACTGATCTATATGTTTACATACAGTAAGAACTTAACAATCCCTCATGGATTGTATTGTAAGGAAGTAGATCTTTTTCAAGGTATAATGGTTAACCTCCGAAGCTTAAGTTGATCAATCTCTTTCCAAAAGGTTCAATTAAAAAACAAACATTTACCTCTTCCCGATATCACAACTAAAGGAAATCACAGATCTAATCATATTCCAATAGAGAACACCTATAACTAGCCCAACATCCAAAAACAAATACATAAAATTTTCCTAAAGATGCTGAATTTCACCGATCTAAAGCAACTCACAAAACAAGTAACTAAGTAACCAAAAGGAATCAGATCCGAATCTTACCGCCGCCATTCACGAAGAGCAAAACCTTCCTCAGGCACCATCTCGCTCGGTGGAGGTAGCACGGGACCGTCCGATGTGAAAACGTCATCGTCGATTGCGTGCTCGCCCACACCATATCCATTTCCATTACCGTTCTCAACGGGAACCGAATCGAACGGGGTCGAGTGGGAGTAGTTGGAGCTCGGATCGTCGAATCCGAAAACATCCGTTGGGGCACCGGCGGCGTGGTCAGCGGTAACTTCGGCGTCAGTCGGAGCTCCGCCGGAGAAGCTGGAGTACTCGGCGTAGTCGGTGTAGTTTTCGACGACGACGTCGTCTTGGTCAAAGTGACTGTTGGAAGCGTTGAGATCGTCGCCGTCAATGCTGAACGCGTCGAACGAAGCCATTCTTCGCTGTGTTTCTGCGTCTAAAGACGATTCAGTGTAAAAGATATTTAAATGTGAGAGAGAGAGAGAGAGAGAGAGAGAGAGAGAGAGAGAGAAGAGCTTTGCTTGGGAACTAATGCAAGCTGATATTTTGACTCTTTTTCCCTTTTTATATAGTTAACGGAGAAGGCGGACGACAAAAAGAAAGAGAAATATTTTTACCACGGATTATATTATTTGAAAACTAGTCTTGCCTTGTCAATAGCGAATTTCGCTGTAAATTTTACACATGGGTTGATCGATGGATGATGGATATTGGGCAACCACTTCAAATTGTACAAAGCACCAACTGGCAACAAACTGATTTACACTTTTTTTTTCAATATTATTGATCTTTAATTTACTTTTAGTATTTTTAAAATTGAAATAACAATAATAAGCTAGTTATTTTAGGAGCTGTTGATTTAATCAATAATTAATTAAATTTGATCCATCAATCATACCGATGCTAAATGTACCTTCTTCTCCGAGTTGAAAGAAATACCAAGTTTGAAATTCTCCGTCCCATTAATTAAAGGAAAAAAAAAAACCTAGATGTGTTGTGTCTGTGCCAGCATAAGCTCGTTGCACGGCACCGACCGAAAAAAAAAAAAAAAAAAAAAGGCTCGTTGCACGGCATAGATACAGCAGGTGTGTTGCGCTGAACTGCTTAGAATTCATTGTGATCAATCAAATTTAATACATTAGCTTAATGTGTTGAAAAATTTCCACTCCATCAAATATGACAAGTGAAAAGGGTATTACATTGTCTCAATTTACATCACTAAACAGTTCCACCTCAGGTGACAGTCCAGAATTGACACATTATAGTATTGCCAATTCCCACAGAGATGGGCACTGAAAGAAAACTGGCAATTGGACTACAGTAACTACCGTCAATGGTTAGTGTGTGCCGTGACTATTATGCGTAGTCGTGACTCTGAGCATAGCCGAAAGCTGCTGTCCAAGCCAAATTTCTTTCTACTTCTGCTATATAAACATCAATAGTGTGTCACAAATCTCCAGACCTACATAAGCTCTTTCAATGGTCTTGGAAGGAATCTGTCATCAACCACACAAAAAAAGTGGAGTTACAAGGCGGCATCGCCTTCCAAAAACTTGCGAGGATGGCTTATAAGCATTTGGTGTTGGGGAGGGGGAACTGTTACAAGTTACAACAATGACAGAAAACCCCAAGAATGTTAGGACTTTATTGCCCGGAAGCACCTCCCCGTTCTTTCACAAGAATCTTAAATGAAGCTGCAAGCTCAATCTCGTCCACGTGACTTCTTCAGCCCACATGTTGTAAGAGGTTAGGGCCATTTGGCACTTCTGAATCTCCATGGTCCTAACCATTCTCTATAATATGTACTGCAGGCATGTCACATCAGTAGTTATACCAAATTGGGATGAAATGGTGGTATGACTTTCAGGGAACTGGTGGAGCATTTTTCGGATATCTAGCAGAAGAGGGCATTCGTTGCAAAACTTGTGGAAACTCCTGCTTCATACGTTTACTGGACATCCCTTGCAATGACCTTTTTTCTCATTACCAGAAACACCAAAAATTAGAAAGGGGAGGGAGAATACACAATATACATATAAAGAAGATATTGACTAGCAGCTGACAAAATTTACAAGAAGACAAGGAAAAAGTCTGTCCTATGTGTTATTTTGTTATTCTGCAGAAAGTCGACAAAGAAAGCAAGAGAGTTTTGGAATAAACTAAACAGACAATTCATTTTCAAATTATCCTCATAACCCTAGATTTAAGTTGTTGGCAGGAGCTATAAAAGCGTTTATCTAAGTTGCAAGAGCTCTCATGCCAAGTGAACGTGAAGCAACAGAAATCAACCCCAAAACAAAAAAGAGGAGTCGAGAGATGAACTAAAATCCCACCAAATAATTGGATATGTTTCCAAGAATCCAACCAAGAAGGGAAAGAAATGAGAATAATTCCTTAACCTTGTTGCTGGGCTTGTAAAATACCCCAGGACTGGGCACACAGCATGAGCTGCGTCACAAAAGAATGAACTAATATGCTCTTCCAAAATGAGGTCTCTTGGTGCTCAAAGGACCACTTGTAGAGCGAGTAAAGTAAACTGGAACTGAACCATCAAGCCCCACAAACACAGTGCTAGCAAGGTTCTGTGGCTGGTTGACCCAACCATAGTTCAAACTTCATTATGAAATTGACGAAAATAACTAAATACTTGCAGCTAATGAATTCACACACCTTGGAGAACCCTGACGTTTTTGAGCATATAGCGTTGATGTTAGACTTCCGAGCGCCTTTTCAGCAGCCTAAGGAAAAGAATATTTAGGTGCTCAGATAAATATTTTGAAAATAATTAAGGCCCCAAGAAGGGAAATCAATTGGAGCACAAGATATATTACCTGCATCTTAGCCTCATCCCACGTCAATCCAATTCCCTTCCCCAAAACCTCTCCATCTATTTCAACCTGAAACATGAGACCGACAGAGAATTTTATAGAAAGAAAAAAGAAGCATGCCTCAAGGATGCTAAAAGATTATCCTTAAAATCATGCAGCTTTGAAATCCCAAACAACTGCCAGCATCGACACTTCTAAAAAGCACAACCAACACGATTAATACTTTCTCACTGCAGACATCCCTTGGAAGTTGAGGGCCCAAAAACAATTCTCAGAGCTCACGAGTTTTTTTTGCTTGAACTCCAAAACAACTTTCAAACCCTCAGTTCTCATTTTCTCCCTTTGCACCAAAACCCAAAGACCTGATCAGTATTCATGATGATGATTCATTCATACCAAAAACTCAATTAAACCACCTTTTAATTACTGTTACTGATCAACCAAGCGAAGAGGGATGTATTATTCTTGATCCAGTACATGAGAAAGAAAAGGAAAAAATAAAAAAAGCAATCCCAATACCAATGGAATCTGCTTTGCAATTCACATTATATATAAAAATTGTATTCTGAAGTTCTTAAAATTAGTTTCATTTCCGTAGTTTCTTTCAACATATAACAAAGTTTACCCAGGAATTCCGAGAAGGGTCATAATATTCTGCACTTCCAGACAATGAAATATAGAAACTTGAAGACACAAGTGAGCTCAAATACAAACCTGTACATGAACTTCATCTTTCTCGACTGAATTAGTTGAAGGTGGAGGTCGTGGTTGGAAAACTACACCAAGGCCCTCCATCATACACTGAAGTAGCACAAAATCATGAACCGTCAATAATCATAACATCATTCAGCCACTGCAAATAGCAATCTAATTGTTTGGGGGAAGAGAGAGAGAGAGAGAGAGTAGAGCCAACTATCAAGTTTTGAGTCTTACAAGTTCTTTGAGTGTAGACACTGAACTCATTGACTTTTTAGAGCCTTCCAGCCTAGGATCTAGTGGCCTAGAAGGCTCTGATGAAGTTGAAGATGACAGGGACTCCTCTTTGGGAAATGGCTGGATCCCAAAAGAATTCAAATTACCCGCAAAACCATTGCTGTTAACATTAGGAAACTTGTTCATATCCCCATGAACGGACACAGAATCAGGCTTGACACGGGAAAGGTATATATCTGCAAAAACATTGTCAACGACGGTCATACACATTGTCCACTAAGAAGAGATTAAAGATAGGAGCTTTTCTAATCATAAGCTGCAGCAACTACAACCCCAAACAGGCACAATAAGAACTACCGAGAATGGCAGATCACCCTAGCTAGTGGCAATAAATACAACAATAAGAAATCTTACTGGCTAAATTTTTTAGAGAACCCTCAGCAGCCTGGTAATGAGCTTCCCTTCTCGTTTTACCACTTCCTTCACCAATTTTCTCTCCAGCAAACCAAGCCTACAAAAGGAAAAATGGGCTAAGCTCATTCACATTTGACATCTCTCTCCACAAAGAAATAGGCAACATTTCAATTGTAATGTATTTCTATGAAATAAGGATCTTATATATTTACAATTTCTGGTTTATAAAATTAATAAATCACCAAAGCTTAGTGAGTAACATGTACTATAAAAGCAAAAGCATTAACTATGAGAACAATATTTTATTGAGAGTTCCATTTTATATCATCTCTCCAGTATGATTATTTTAATAAGAAAAGAATGTGACTCCCTCTTCATTTTGAGACCAAGTTATCAATTTGTGGACGAAGTCCCAAAGATACTAGAAATTTCCCTCATCTCTACAATTTTCTTATAGGTCTTCAGAAAAATAAATGTTGAAATGTACAAAGATTGTCTCAAACTCACAGGAATTGTTTCATATATCAAAAGACATGTTAAATTATTTAACTAACCGTTTACACACGAGCTCTCCTCAACAGAACATTATACTGTGGTTAGATAAGTTCAAAACATGATATCCCTGAGACTAAAGTGGAATTACAAGGTAGCAAGTCACAGAATTGAAAGTACCTCAACATAAAACTGCAGTTCCGTACCAGCAACCAAAGCTGGCCTAAACTCCACCTGTAAGTTCCCATTTAGAAATGGGAGGAAGGGGAAAAAGAAATAAGATGGAGCCCGAAGGTTTGATATATGCAAATATGCTAGACTAACTTTTCTTTTGCAAGACAAACAGCGCAAAATACCTTGGCTCCACACTTCATTGCAATTTCCTGTAAAACTCCAGCAGGAGTTTCTGCATTTGATATAGCTCGTCCAGATTCAAAGTCAACATCTCTGTTGCTGGAAGAGGATCGACTTAAGGGAATCTCCTCACCTTCAAAAATTCACATTCCCTTTATATAACACCACTCTCATTATAAAATACAATAATTGCATATAAACAAAAAGACTGCAAACAAAATTTACACAAGTTAAGAAAGACAAGAACCAATAAAGCTCCATTTAGATAAAAATTCAAATTGAAGAGATGATAACACAATTGGATATTAATACTCAATTAATCAACTTCCAAAAAAAAAAAAAAAACAATCACCTCCATGGTATAGTTTCATAGTACACAGCTGACGGTAAAAGTAGTTTTTAAAAATGTACGCATTGAAAACAGCATCATCAATGAATTTGTACTAGAATAATAAAAAAACCATGGGAGTCATCTTAATATTCAAATGTGCATGTCATAGCTCACCTGACAATGAATGATAACCAGACAATGCATGGTTGAATCTCAACCGATCATCTCTATGAAATGCCTGGAAAACAATAATCTTTTAGCACTGATAATGTTCACCAATTACTAGCAACATCAACCACTCAACATAAAAGTTTAGGATTAAAGTCAGATCAACAAAGTACCAATTACCTCTTTTGGCAATCTCTGGTTTTCTTGAAGAATTCTATCAGATGGAATCGAATTCTCAACCTTAGGGAAAAAAGACGAGTGATGAGGTCGATGCTTCTCAATCTGCACTGGTTCTGGATCTAAAGGAAGATCTTTGGATACCATCCGGCTCAGTTGCCGTGGGCTCATCTCTTCCTCCACTGGAAACCAGCCTGGACGTGATTGCGCTCGTGGAACAGAGGCTTGCATTGGAGTTCTTACAGGAAATGGAGGCTCACTTGGTGGTTGATCTCTTGTATCTTGGCCATGCTGCAAAATCAGCAGCCTCCGCCTTGTATCGGGGTCTAATTCCGATTCAGGTACCTCACCCTCCTCTCTAGCAGGAGAACTTTGCAAGCTTGGTTCTGCAGAGCCAACATGACCCAAAGGTTTAACCAGTGAAGCTGCCTGAGGGAACTGTATACTAGGAAAAGACATCACTGATGGCTGAGTTGTTGGCAGTGAAAGTGTGCTAGAAGAAGGAGGCACTGTGTACTGAAGAGGAGCAAGCCTTGGATCTATGCTAGTGACTACTGAAGATACCATTGAAGCAGCTGGGGTTGCTTCCTACAAACAAGAAACAGGTTAAAATTTAGTTTAGTTTAACAAAAATTGCATATACAGATGCAAATACATTTAGCCAAAGTGGAAAATTCCCATGTCAAGCCAAAGGGTACATCTCTTAATGTTTCCAGATTCCAGATAAAACAATATACGTGTACATGTATCAATATTGAATCTGTAACTACCTTCATTCTTCTTTCAACCTCAACATCTGTTATGCCATCAAAAGGAAGAGGGTCCCTGTTTCCATTTAAAGCAGAAGAATCATCCTGAAGAGCCAAAAACTATTAGTGTAATTATAATTATTATAAAAAAAAAGGTAAGCATGGTGTGATGGTTGAGTTTTCCGGAAGAATTCCAGTTTAAAAAAAAAAATTGCAACTGACCTCTGAAACTAGATAATTGCTCACATCAGGAGAAGGGACATCTTTAATATCGTCTTCATAGAAAACTTCAGGAATCTTTTGTAGAAGACTGTCATCAAATTCTCTGTCATCACATCCAAAGGTGGTGTCATGCTAACAGAAAAACATTATTTCACTCATAAAACAATGAGTGGCTTCATATAAAAACAGTCTAGGGGTTTTATTTTCTTACCTAAAAAATCCACCTCTGACATTGCAGGCAACGTTTCTTGCAACACACAGGACAGGAACGGCATTATTTGCCTATAGCATAAGGAGTTACAATCAGTTAAAGATAAAGAAAAAAAAAGTTAAGCAAACGTGTATCATTGACAATAGAGCAGTTTTAACAAAGTTAATAGCCATATGCAATAATGCAAAGACCTTTACCTCAGCTTGAGGAGCATAGTATGGCGCAAATGCAGGAACAACATGCACCCGAGGTTGATCTCTGTCATCCCACACTTTCAAGCGATCATCAATTACCAATGCCATCTTAGGATGGCATAAGCTTTCTTGGAAGACATTGAACAACGACTTCCTTGAACCTATTATAATAAATTAAATAAGTTAATTAAACAGAGAAATGTACATACTTTTCTCTCCAATTGCAAGACAAATTTATAAATGAATTATTACACTTACCAGACTTGACACACACAATGCGATCCAATAATTTGTTCGAGTTTATCAGATTTGAATCAGGATCCAGAAGCCTCCACATTTCTAAAGCATAATCCCTTTCAGCCATTGTGCAAACATAAACCTCAAAGCGCTTACGCCCTCTTGCAGTCAAGTAACTCCGAAGATCCTCCCATGCAGGTCTCAACCTCACAAGAACACTTGTATCACGAATCTAAGACAGAAACTCTACGTTACTTATGACACCTTATAATGATGAAGCAGAAACAAAGTACGGCAAAAGAATAGATACTTCAACAAAACAACAAAAGGTATTCCCACACCATACAGACGAACCGATCAAGATGATGTTAAAATGACAAAATGACCAGATGAGGATAAACAAATGACGAAGATAATCAACTGCTACACTCCTTTCATAATTTAATAGATGAGGCAAGAGGGAAAAAAAGGCAGCTCAATGGGCTTAAGTTACATACCTGTGGATTAATGCGAGTCAGTATAATGTTTTTCTCGTGTAACCTTATAAGTGGCCGAATAATAGGTTGATGATTATCGGACAAGGCTGGAACAGCCTCAGATTGAGTTTTGATCACCCTCCCGTTTTCAACAACTTGATCATTTTCAGCATACTGCTTCAATATAAACTTGTCATCTTGATATCGCTTGATCTCTGCAAGCATGCCAGAAATGCGTTGTGGGTCTACCTCACTGCTTATCTTCCTCTGTAGGGCCTCAATTCGATCCTCAAACGAGCGCATTGTATTTGCAACAATGAGTGTTTCATCAAGATCAAACACAATGCCAAGACATCTAAGGTTCAGCATGACAAGGCAAGAATTGTAGAGTCCTGGTGCAACACTGAATCCCCAGAAACATGGATACCTTTTATCACCATTCCTGGAGCGCATGGCAACCAAATGGAGCTCCTCCCCTCCTAGCGGCATTACTGCAGTCTGTGGATAAGCATGATGAAAATCATTCTCAAGGTTTGCACAAACTACCATTCACAAGAATCAAACTTGAGGAGGAAAGGATAAATTTTACTGATGTGCAGAGCAATATGACAAATATCATTGGCACAAAACAAAAATGACATTCTAAAACACCAAAACGATTACAAACCAATTAACATTAACGCAAAAAAATTTAAATGATCAACAGAACAAGAGAGCAATTGCTTGCTTCCATTTCATAAACGCTCTAAACTGCATTCCAACAGATAACAGAACTGAAAACTTGTCCTGCAGAATTCTGGAGTTCTTTCTCAAAACATCCACCTGCAGCAAATCAACATTATCCATTCTTGTAAAAGATAATTCATGCAATCATCATCTCTCCATGGAAGAGAATCCAGCAACCACATGTACAGTAAGATCAATACGAAATTGTCACCCAAAAAAAAAACCTATGGTATATTCTTAGCATCAAAGACTTCTGTCATAGTACATAACTCAGTAAGTTTAGGAATAAAGTTCAACTTCAGTTCTATGAAATAAGTCCACAACTTCAGTTCAAAACAGTTTCAACAACATGCAGAACCAGTTAAAGTTCAGACAGCTCATGTAATTTGGGGCAAAATTGACTGGGTTCAAAGAAAGTTTCAAAATTTACAGTAAATTACACAAATGGGTCCCCTGTGAAATTGTTCAGAGTTCTGTAATAACATTATGAAGGAAGAGGGATAGGGTTCATTCTAATCTGAATATTTTCTTATAAAGAAGGTTCAATTTGAATCTGGGTTTCCATTACTTTTGCTTATATCTTCTTCTTTTTTTTTTTTTTTTCATTCTTGAGTTTTCATTTTCTTCTGGGAGCAGTTTAATTCAATGTTGTTGTGCTATACCTTGTTCTCCATGACACACGAGGAGTGCAAAAGAAAGAGCGGCGTGTCCTGAGACTGCGAGGTCTTTGACTCCATTTTGAAGCAAACACCATGAGAGCTTATGGTATGAAGCACTGCCACTGGTGGACATCTCTCACTTGATTGCGAAAAATAGCTTATTCTGATTTCCTTCAACTCATCAACCAAATTCTTGTTCTTGTTCTTGTTCTCGTTCTCTTCTGGGTATATTTCTACCTCCCCAAGTAACTCTTCACCTTTATACACCAACGACTTATACATTTTCCCTCACCGGCCGAAAACCATCCAAAAAACCCTGAAAGTTTTATCCCCTCCTTTGATTTGTCATCAAAGTTACATTCAATAAACACATCATCGATTTCTTTGATTTTCTTTCAAAATCAACGTCGTCGTCAAAAACAAACTTAATATAATCCCATTTTTGCTTTTAAATCACTGATCCTTGGAGAAAAAAAATCAAATAAAAAAAATTAGGGGTTATTTTCAAGTAGAAGATCTTAGATCCGTGATTGGTGATCCAGCCTTTACAAATAGAAATCGGTTTTTTTATCTGAATTGTGGCGGTAAAGCTAGGGTTTGGTGATATTGATGATGATGATGAAAAACAAGGAGTCGTCAAGAAGAGAAACCCTAGATCCAGATAGCGAAAGGTCAAAATAGCACTGCAATTCGTAAGTCAGATAATTGTATTTATAAAAACTTTAATATAAAATAAACGACACCCGACTCTTGGGCCAATTTCCTAATTTATATTTTTCTCATGCTATTAATAGAAATTTCAAAAATATCTTATTTTTCTAGATCTTCTATTATTACACAAATATTAAGTTAATGTGACGTGTATAAAAAATCAGGGGCTTAGGTGAATTGTAAGTTCATAAATATGGGGAAATTTGGGAATTTGGAAAGTTTTGGGTGACGGGGTTGACGGATTAGATTTTGGGGGTATAGTACGTGGCAGACGGTGGTTGGTTGGCAGTATACATGGCTGTGGTTTTTTATGGCGATAGATGGCTGTGGTTTTAGATTCTCAATCTTTGACTGCCCCCGCTCGCATGGAGATTTACACTTGGGCAATATAGATGGCTGTGGTCACTCACCGTTGGATGTAAATTCAACGGTTTATTCATTCTTGCACTCTTTTTAAGAAACTTTTTTGAACCGTTGGATGTTATATCCAATGATGAGTGATCGCAGTCTCTTAGACCCCTGTAATCCAAGAGATCGGAGCTGTATACAATTATAGTATACACATAGTGTGAAAGCGTTACAAATTTGGTAAAACTATTTTTGACGAAACCTCGTCCATCAAAATAAATTGCGATATTGAATGTATTAATTTATTACGGTTCAAAGAATATAGACTTTTGTCAAAATAAACTGTGCATTGAATGTTTTTTCTATTATTATTAAATTCTACTTTTTAAGAGTTTGCACATCTCAACATAAAAAGAATTGGATAGAGTAACATTATGGGCACAAACTATATCTCAACTTTTATTTTACGTGTACTACTATGTTGCATGTAGCATTTGAGTTACTAAACTAGGGCTGTGCAATGCAGATCCAAATTAAGCCCCGTTTGGATTTTTTTTTTTTTTTTTTTGCCAACAATCTATTTCACTTTAAAGTTAAGCAGTTTAAGGTGTTTGATAAAAGTAAAATATCCCGATTATTTTAAAAGCAGTGGCCTTTTGACAGCAACTTTTAAAAGCTGGCTTTAGGTTGCTTTTCAAAGCTTCTTTCAAAAGAAACAGAGATGAACATTTAATGAATTTTTTTAATTCCCAAAATACCATCATTCATTTTAAAAAATGACACTACCTCCACTTCCACATCCAACTCCACCACTTGCACCACCACATTCACTACTTCTACAACCACCGCCACCACATCCTCCTCCTCCTCATCCTTTGCCACCCCCACCCCAACCATCACCTCATTCACCACCACCACCTCCTCCTCCACCTCCACCTCCACCACCACCACCACCTCCTCCAAAACCTCCACAGCCAAAGCCACCAACCCCACCACCACCACCACCTTCGCCATCCCCACCACCATAACTACCACAACCACTAACTCCACCTTTATCACCACCACCTCCACTCCATCACCACCACTATCACCACATGATTAGTACATAACACTTTTAACATTGCGTCTATTTTAGTCATTATTTACAGTTACAATAATTTTATATTAAATTTTACCAAATGGTTTTGACACTGCTTTTTGTACTAACAACTCTTTAAAAATATTGTTTACCAAAGATGGAGCCACTTTACTTTACAGCTAATTATTTTCAAAGTACAGTAGAAGCAACTTTTTTTAAAAGTGACAGCAATTCCAAACTAAGCCTTAATCCATTAAAACATATCAATTTAATCCAATTTTTATTGATTCTAACAACATTGACAGATTGAATTGAATCATAAAAATATAAATTCAATTGAATCAGTTTGGATAGCAAATTAAGAATTGAAAATCCAACCTAACCAATTCAATGTATACATTAATATATTAATGTCAGATATTTAATTGGATTGAATTTGGTATTATATGTAATGAAAGATTATCAAGTTTTTTTGTGATGGTTATTTTTTCATACAAACTGATGATCCAATCCAATCTAATTCATTGTACATTTAATTAAATTGTAAAATCTATAATCCAATAAAAATTTTGATTGGAATGAATTGGTAAAAAAATAATTGGTTCAAACCTCACCCATAACATAAAAAAAATAAATTATATCACATCAATTGAGCTTTTTAAAAACTTTGAATATTATCGCCCAAAAAAAAAAAAAGGATATAAGTTGGTGATATTCCTAATTGTTTCCTAGATAAATTGGACTCACTCTTTTCACACACACACTCTTTTTTATTTTATTTTTTTGTTTAAATAGACAATGTGTTAAGATACATTTTAAATAATATATTTAGTCATATATCTATTTTTAGCATTAATACTATAGATAAACTCTATGCTATTTAATTTTCTACAAAAAAAACTCAAAAAATGAAAACTGGCTTTATTGATTATTTATTTATTTATTATCTCGAATGATCAATTTCTCCTCATAAGTATCTGTGTGTATCTAATTGACTCTAAAGACGAATGAATTGCACTGCAGCGAAGGAAATGTATGCAGAATTTGAGTTTGTACTGAGAAAACAAGTATGCATAATAGTGTTTGAAATCAATGCGATCATGAACGTATCATGGTCCACCTAACCTTTAATAAAATATGACTTTGAACTTATTGGTTAAATAAGCTGGTCAACCTTACCCACCCTACCAATTATCAACCTGTTGAACTTATTTATGTCGTTTCCATTTTTATTTCGTAAAACAAAATTAAACGATATGGACTGGGCCATATATCTTTCTGCAGCTAGCCCAATCGAAAAGGGCTTCAATTGCTAACCGAAGCAACAAATGGATTGGATCATGGAAAGCTAGGACTAGGATTGAATAAAAAAATAAAATAGGTATTTAATTTTTAGCACTAGTGACCTACACTATTTAATTTTTATAAATAAACTCAAAAAAAGACAGCTAGCCCATTGAATTTAATTTTGATTATTAAATTACTTTGATGTCATATTGAGTGTTTTGAGGTTTTTTCAATGAGGTTTTAGAATTGGGCTTGTTTTAAGAAATTAATGACAATTTTATAATTTACAGGAAGTTTGAAGTCTCTTTGTTATGTTGTAAATAGACTTTTGGTGTGTCTCTATCTCTAAAGTTCATTTCATTTAGTTTTTTTAAAATAATAATTTGGGCCTTTATATTCGGCATAATAATGAAAACTCACAAAATAAAATTCTTACAAAACTTTTTATCATCTAAATTTTAAAAAACTTGGATTTAAGGGATTAATCAAGTTTTGAGTCTTAAGCTTTGTAATTTTGAACCCAATAGTTGTTCTAATTCACAACAAAAAATTAAAGAAAAAAAATAAAATTAGGTTTCTCTTACTGCATTTTTTCTTCCCAAACACTACAACCCCTTCCCCCAATTTTACTTGCCATTTGAAAAAAAGGCTCATAAGAAGAAATGGCAGTATTGTCAAATGCTCGGATGGAGCCATATCTCCCCTAGCTAGAAAATTGTATTGTGATTGACTACAGTAACTTGCATCACCACCAACAACAAAAACATGGTAACCAAATCCCCATAAATTACTAAAACCGCACTTAGGCACAGGCCATCGGTAAGATAGGTCGCATAAATTATGAGATGATGTGAAAAATATTGTCCTTTAAAAAGAAAAAGAAATTGTTCATCTATATATATATATATATATAAAGGAAAATGATGAGAATTGTGAAACATTCAAAATACTAGAAAATGCCCATAGTTAATGCAAACATTAAGAATTGAAATTATTAATTAAATGAGGATAATATAGTAAATTCACAATTTTTCAAATTAAAAAATTAAAAATAAAAGAAAATTCAGATAATGAATAATATTTTTATGAAACACAACTACTCATTATCTTTTTTAATTCTAACATAAATTTAAATTTTTTTAAAAAAAGCCTATCGCAGGCGTGGAAGCGCATACAGAGAGGCTAGTTAAAATTAAACAAAAGAATAAACTTAATATGTTAGGTCATCTCTAGTTATATGACTAAATCTAGTCGATGACTATAAAGTTATCCCTCTAAAATATTAATTTTTTAAAAAATAGTGTAGGGCTAAATTTTTTTCATTTCCAACAATGTATGACTATATTTTAGGGCCCCCTATATTTTATTATTGTGAGACAAACTATAGTACAACACTCATACAATTCATTACTATGTATTGTTTAGATGGGGCCCGGCTTACTTCACCTAGAGGTGAGGGGACGCCAATTTTTTTTTAAAATTTGAAAAAATTTATAAAATATTCCTTTTTTTTGTGTGGGTATAAATACCTACCTATTCTAACATAAATTTCTCACAACATCTTCATTATTTTACATATTTTTTTTCCCTCAATTTCATCTGTTTACATAATTTATCACAATCTCTTCATTCTTTTACAAACTTTCCTTCATATTTTTTCATTTAAATTAATTTTAAAGTTATTTTTAGAACAAGAAAAAATCTAATCATAAATCTATAGGGCTAATCATGTGCTGACACGTGGATGTCAAAAATCCTAACCTAAAATATTTTTCTCTTCTAAAATATATTTTAAATAGGATATGAATAGTAGTTTAATTAAATTACATAATAAATATACTAAAAATGATTAAAACATTAAATTTAGCCCTTTATTACTAGAACGATTAAAATGTAGCATGATACCATTACCATTCTTTATAAAATTATGTTTTGGAGGGCTAAATGTTACCCTGCCCACCCGGAGATGGCTTAAGTGAGTAGTAGAATGAATGTTTTGGATGGCTTAAGTGAGTAATAAATGGATGATGTCGTATTACTTGTTTAATAAAATTATAAAGGAATAGAAACAATTGTCGTTTATGTTTAAACCTTAAAAAGACTCGGGTAAACGACCCGTGGTTGGTGCTTTCGCCAGTTTATAGTTAGTTCCCCCAAGGCGATCTGCCCACGAGCAGCAGGATCCGAATTCGAAATGACCCAAACTTCGTAAAAGACACAAATACCCTCGAATAGATACAACCAAGAAAAGGGTGATTGGGCAAAAGAAGAAAAAGGGCACAGAATTTCACAAACAACGGCAGCCCAAAGCCTTTCAAAACCAAATCAAATCGAAGCCACCAAAACCTTTCAGTCTCAAACCCAAAAAACCCCAAAGTTTTCTCCATCTCTCTCATCAATTTGTCCTAAGACCTCCTTTTCCTTCTTCTTGAGCTGAGAGTTTCAGAGACCTGGCCATAGCTCTAGCTCCAGCTCAACTCTTTCGTTTTCCAATTCCGTCCTTCAATTTCAAATCTTTTTGATTCCCCGAAAGCCCTTTTCTTTTTTCGTTCAAACATGCCCATCCCTAACTGATACAGCAGAAGCAGCCGAAACGCCGCCGTATAAACGAAGATGATCGTGAGAACGTACGGTCGTCGCAAGGGAGGCATTCCTAGAACTTATTCCGACTCAACGTTAAACGACGCCGTTCACGACGACGACGACAGCAACGACCCCTTCGGATTTTCTGTGTCTCAACCTCAAGAAAGCTCCCAAGACCACCTCTACAGCAGTCTTAATTTCTCATCTCAAGACTCCTCTTCCCAGTGGGCCCACTTTGATTCGGACCCCTACGTCCCCGAGGACTCTCTGAAGCGCTCCTCTTTCGACGGTCCGGTAAACGGCGCCGTTAGGAGGTCCAAGAAAGCCAAGACTCGAAAGGAGGTGGTCAAGAACTCCAGGCCGCCGTCAATTCTCGCGACGTCGACTTTGATGGAGGCACAGGAATTTGGGGAGATGATGGAGCATGTGGACGAGGTCAATTTCGCTTTGGATGGGCTTAGGAAGGGTCAGCCAGTTCGGATCAGAAGGGCTAGCTTGTTGTCCTTGTTGTCTATCTGTGGCACGGCTCAGCAGAGACGGCTTCTCAGGACGCAGGGGTAGGTTAGGTTGATTTAACTACTTTTGGATGGGTTCTTGGATTAAAAAAATTCGATTTTGGAAATGGGGTTATGTCAAATGTCAAGAATTTCTTGATGGGTAATGGTAATGTTAGTTTCAGTCGTTCTTGATGGATATTTGATTTTTGGATACGTGGGGTGTGCGAATTAGAAGTAGTTCTTGATAGGCATGTGGCTTGGAGATATGTGTCTCTGTATTTTAAGTCCATCTTGATTGGGTTGTGAGTTTAAAATGAGGTTTTGGAGATGTGCGGTTAGAGATGCGTAGAATTTATTTGAAATTTGCTTACCGAGTGTGTGTATGACTTGCTGTGTTGAATGTATCTAGGGTCACATGATAATGTATTAGAAAATTATATTTGATTGCTAATTTTTTTCATCCCAAAGTATCAGGTGTTTTGGCATATCATTTAGGGTCTGTTTACTCCAATAATCTAGAAACTATGTAGTGAGTGCCTACTAGAAATTGTCGTTCACAAGTTTTTGCAAAGTCCTTCTCTATCCAAATTGCTGTTTCATTTTTGGGGAATACATTGATCTGAAGTGCCTTGTTTTCAGGATGGCAAAAACAATAATCGAGGCTATATTGGGTCTCAGCTTTGATGATTCACCCAGCAATCTGGCTGCCACAACTATTTTCTATGTTTTGACAAGTGATGTAAGTCACTTAGTTTATTGACAAGTGATGATTCTAATATGATCTTCTGAGTTATTTTGGCTTGTTTTCTGGGGCATTCCGGTACTACTTGTGTCTGCTGTGATGCTTCAAAAGTATATATGCATCAATGAAGTTCCTTTTTCTCTTAATAACGATCCTAAAGGTTTGTCACCTCTCACTATTGCAGGGTCAGGATGATCACCTTCTGGAATCACCGAGCTCTATTAATTTTTTGATTAGGTTTTGCAAACCAATTGTCTCAAACACTATTGAAGATAAAGCACCTAAAATTGGACGGAAGCTTCTAGCATTGCGTATGGGTGCTGACATCTCGCAATGTACAACGAAAAGATTAGACTCCAGCTCTGCTGCCATCTTTTCCAAAGTTCAAGAAATTCTTGTAGGTTGCAAGGAATTGAAACCAAGTTGTGCGGATGATGGTGAAATGGGAAAGCCAGAGTTATGCCCAAAATGGATAGCTTTGCTGACTATGGAGAAAGCTTGCTTATCCACTATTTCTCTTGAAGGTCTGGTTCTGTGTTGAAGCTGATGGTTTTCTGATTATGATAATATTGTTACATTTTATTAAGTCTGGATCTCAAGCATTAGTTAGATTGTTTGTGAACGAGAAATCTAGGCATGAGATTGATGCTTCCTATTGGTTGTAAAGAGCAAAGTAATTTATAAGTAAGAACTTCAAATTCTGTGATGTTTCTTGGTTAAGTTCTTGTCAAACTTTTAGCTGGGGTTTGGGATAGTGCAAATCATTACATAAACTGCTTTTCAATTTTGTTCACTATCCACTATGCAGTCTAGTATATGCAATGTAGAGGGTACAGTTGCAACATTCTGATATTCCCGATGACTATGCGTTAAATTTTCAAATTGTTCTTTCTTAACCCTTTGGGATATGTCGGTAATTATAATGTGTTTCTTTATCTTTACATCTGCATTATTTTCGCTTTCCCGTTTGATTTGTCCCTGGATGGTTCATTTCTTAACTGGACTGTGCTTTCAGAAACCTCTGGTACAGTAAGGAAGTCTGGGAGCAACTTTAAGGAAAAATTACGAGAGCTTGGAGGTCTTGATGCTGTCTTTGAGGTTTCCGTGAGTTGCCATTCCGATATGGAGGTGTGAGCCTGTATGTTTGTTTGATCTCATTGTCTGTTTCATTATATTGGAAGAAATACCAAGGGGCCATAATACTTTAAACAGTTCTGAGAGATACTTACTACTCCTGCTTCAATAATAATTTATATGAGAAGTTGTGGTTCCCTGTGTAAATCATAAATTTCTGTGAAGAAATAATGCATGTAATGGGAAAGAACAGCAATAACACCATGCAGCCTTACTCCATCCAGTTTAATAGAGATGCAAGTTTCTTGTGTTCTTTCACGTATATATTTCTTTAGTTTATTGATGAACTATGACACCAGATTAGTAGCTTTACAGTAATAATGAACAGTTATCTATTTGCCCTCCGTTATCGTCAGCTTATTTATTGTTCATCATCGTTCCTGATTTTCTTGAGTAGTTATGTATGCTAATGACATCACTGTTCAGTCACTGCTTTATCAATTCAATATCTACTTTTGAAGTTTTGTTTTTTCTTTCCTTATTACATGTGCATCATGCGTTTTGAGTTGTGATAAGTTAGTAACCAAACAAAGTAGTCATTAAATAATTGTTTCCCCTGTATCCTCTCTTGGTTTTCCATCCAAAACCTGGGGTTTATGGTACTCAATTGTTAGTTGGGAAAATGTATATTTTTTTAAGTGTATGTAATTAATATGCAGGGTTGGTTAAAAGATAGCTCGCCTTCTGCATGGGAAAAGGAAATCGACATGGTGCGGAGCCTGGTTCTGCTTTTGAAATGTTTGAAGATTATGGAAAACGCCACGTTCCTGAGTAAAGAGAATCAGGTATGTTTAGATGTGATTTAGGGTCAGTTAGTCACACACACACACACACACTCTCTCTCTCTCTCTCTCTCTCTCTCTCTCTCTCATATAAAATGATTTATTTTTCTTTCTCTTTAGTTTGTAAAATTCACACTGCATACAAACTCAAACTGATACTGCATTATGATGTTGGGTTATTATTATTAATAACTATTGAAAGTGGAAATAAAATCTTTGCATCCATGCTTTCTTAACAGAGCCATTTGCTAGGAATGAAACGACACTTGGATCCTGCAGGAAATCCCATGTCTTTTACAGAACTTGTTATAAGTGCCATCAATATTCTATCAGGTAACTTATAATCTCTGGAGTTACTGATGATTCTTACTCTTTTTGGCTTTCTAATAATTAATGCATTGTTTCCTAGGTCTTTATCTACATAAAAATTTCTCTTCTGCCTCCAATGATGAAAAGTCTTTAAATCTTTCTAATGGGAGTAAAAATGCTTCTGAGAAGAGCTCCGATGTATGTCAGGGCAGCCGATTTTTGCCCACTGCTCGCTCTGTGTATTCTATATCCAGTTCGGAAACTACCAGCACCTCCATGACTGATACTTATTCAGTGAAGACGGGACTCAATTCTTCCAGATATGGTTCATCCAGTGGTACATCAAGGCATTTAAATGGTGGAACCTGTACATTTAGCTGTGCTTCTAGGAAGGATGCTGGTCTCAGTCAGAGATCCTATATTTCTGATGACTCCAAAATTGATCTTTCTGAGAGTCAGGATCCTTTTGCATTTAGCTATGATGATTCCAGGAAACGTTCTGGTCTCAGTCAAAGATCGTATGTTTCTGAAGACTCCAAAATTGATCTTTCACAGGAGAGTCAAGATCCTTTTGCATTTGATGAAGATGATTTTAAACCTTCCAAGTGGGACCTATTATCTGGCAAGAAAAAGATATCTCTATCGCAACAGAATGAGGCAGCATACAGAGAACTTGATAACACTTTGCAGCTGATTATGAGCCAAGAAGCATCAAGTAATGGAGAAAACCATCAGGCACATGAGACATCCTATTCAGGGGCTGTTGGTAGAGAAGGTTCCGGTCTTCTAGCGGACTGCCTTCTTACTGCTGTCAAGGTAATTCCACAATCCGATATTTTAAACCTCTTTAGGGGTGAGGTTCTGGGCAGCTTATGGGCATTGGTTTTTATGCTGATTTTAGAGATTATTGTCATTCTTCTATAAAGTTGGATTTGTTAGCAGCTGTGACATGAGACTAGATTTTTCGATTTTTGAGTCTTTTCTGACTTACCATTATTTGAGTGGTCTTTTATTGTATTTTCTCTTTTCTCTTCAGATTGTGAATTCCTTATACACTTTGTAATTAGTTTTCCTACTATAATAAAATTCTGTTTCTCTAAAAAACAATTGCTAGATGCTTTGTGTTGGATGATATGTAGGTGTAGGGTCCCTTTCTCTGAACCTTAAGATATATCTTTGGTTACTGTTCGCATGATTTAATTTTAGCTCTCAACAATGACTTATTCAATTATTCTCAGTGTAACTTTTATGTTTATTAATACTCATCAGGTATTTGAATAATAGAAGAATGCTGTTTCCATTAATTGCAACCCCATCTAGATTCTTCTTACAGGTGAAGCCGTTGAACTGTATAAACTCATAAATGTCTTTCTTGGCAGGTTCTGATGAACTTGGCAAATGATAATCCTGTTGGCTGCCAGCAAATTGCTGCCAATGGAGGACTGGAGACCTTGTCTTCTTTGATTGCCAACCACTTCCCTTTGTTCAGCTCATTATCATCTCCCTTCAGCGAGAGAAGTGAGAATACTTCAAGCGTTGAACTTGGCCATCAGAATAATAGACATCTTACTGATCAAGAGCTAGACTTTCTTGTTGCTATTTTGGGCCTGCTTGTGAACTTGGTTGAGAAAGATGGCCAAAACAGGTAACATGGAGTTCTCCATTTTTGTCCAGCTGTTTATGTATTTTGTTCTTCAAGCTTTTGTTATTGGAACAATACATTGTTACCCTTGTACTCTATTCCCCCTTAACAACCAACCTTCCTTTACATTTTGGAGAGTGAGCATTTTAATTGTTTTCCCTGTCTGTTCATATTTAACCTCAATTTGTGAATCAACGTAGAGAACCCATTACCATGGTTGGTCCAATGAAATGGAGTCCTTGGGAGGGTAGAAAATATATTGTAGGGAAGAAAACACCAAACTCTGTTATATTTTGTCATCTTCAACATTTCCTCTGTATTCCAAGCCAGTCCTAATTTCATCATTGGGCCACTTGTATCTCAATAACTTCAGACAACAAAAGATGCTATATAATTATAGACACCCTAGTACCTGTGCTGCAGATTAAACAGTCTTAGTTTCTTGTATTTTTTTGTAAATTCACACTGGCACATTTTATTACTGTCACGCTTTTAATTTATAATGGTGTTCCATCCAGATCACGGCTTGCAGCAGCTAGTGTTCATGTACCTAGTTCAGAAGGGTTTGAAGAGGAGAGCCGCAAGGATCTAATTCTGCTTATCTGCTCTATTTTCCTTGCCAACCAAGGTGCAGGCGAGGGAGGTGCAGAAGAAATGATTTTGCCAGTGGGTGACATGTTCTTATTTTCTATAAAAATTTCCGCTTCGTTGTCTTAATTGTGATTTCTTTTGAAAACACAAAGGCCTGTCTTCCAAAACAAAAATGAGAAATTTAATTTTTCCTTTCCAAGGTCAGAGAGTGGAGCATTTGTATTCTTAGAATCAGCCCATACTAGATAGTTTCTACTTTCCAAAAACATAAACCATTTTGCAAAATGTAACGAACAGGCTCTCCGTTTTTTTTACATATTTTTGTTATTTCTATGTTTTGGGTGTCTCGTCTACTTTCAATATTCTGGGGTGTTTTCAATATTCTGGGGTGTTCTACTACTTTAGTGTTTACTAGACATCTGATCATAGTCTTCTAATTCTGGTTTTGTTGTTTTTGTACAGAACGACGAGGCAGCTGTATTACAAGGGGAACAAGAAGCGGAGAAAATGATAGTGGAAGCTTATTCTGCCCTTCTTCTAGCATTCCTTTCAACTGAAAGGTTGGTTTGTTTTCTCTCTTTCTGTGTATCAAGCTTCTTTGACATATCCTCAATGCAAAATTTCTTTGCTGTACTCAGTAAGAGCATACGTGATGCGATTGCTGACTGTCTCCCAGATCGCAGCCTGGCTATCCTAGTACCTGTGTTGGACAGATTTGTGGTATGTGTTTTAACTTCTGTTCTTTTTCAGTAACGAAAATACCCTATTTTTTATTTAAAAAAAAGTCAAAAATATAAAAAATTGTCCGGAGGGTCTTTCTATTTCTTCACCTCATCATGGGGCCACCTGTTGGACTTTGGCCAAAAACAGCAATGGCCTATAGTCTGCCCAACTGCATGGTCTTCCTTCAAGGAGTCTTTATCAAATTACCCTGTTTTTCTGGTCAACTGATCTCTCAGCATCTTCTGCACTGTATTGCGGCATGCTGGCGGGAACCAAATCTGTAGTTGGTGCTATAAAGTGCTTCCAACAAACTCGAAATAATTTATTGATAATAATTCCGGGAGATGAAAATGCATAACATGTGGTCTATGTAACATGGAAAAGTTTGATAATGGTGCACATAGTTTGTTCACTAATGGCAACTTTGATTTCTTCTTCAGGCATTCCATTTGACGTTAAACATGATATCTCCAGAAACTCATAAAGCTGTGAGCGAAGTAATTGAGTCATGTAGGATACGATGAGAGGAGCTTCCTTTCAGAGATGGAAATCCTGTACAGATTTGGCTTTCCTTTCAGATAAATTGTTTACCCAACGCCACGACACTCATAAAGTTGCGATTTCAGCTGCATGCACACTATCGAATCGATCTGACTGCAGGCTTGTTTGCTTGTATTTTTTCTTCTTTTTGGCCCCGCCTTTATGCTATTATTCTTTTGAATCTTTTTAGTTTTTCACCATACTGGAGCAGGCAAGATAGACATACTTGTATACGAAATATGATAGCTTAATGAAAATGTCTTACTTTCGTCGGTTGTCCATGTGTGTGATTAGCAATTTTTGTAAGTCTTCTACTCTTTTTTAAATGTCAGCATTTCTTCCAGTGTTTCTTTCATGGTTTCTGATCAATGTGGTGTGGACGCAACATTTTTATTGCCAACTTCAGAACCTCCTCCACAATCAGCATTAGCATATCATGAGCGAAATATTTTTCCACAAGCAACTAACTAGAGGGTCTTAAACTCAAACAGCGATCAATTAGAATCAGAAAATGTGGAATAATGCGTATGACATGAACATGATGGCAATGGCATTGCCGTTTTCACCCTACTAATTTACAAAAACATTAGGGCAGGCCATTATTGGGTTTTCGCATTTCATTTGTGCTTCTAAGTCTTAAGAATATAGGATGCTACACCATCATCAATTCTAAAGTCTAAACCAAAAAATTGAATTTGACAAAAAGAAAAATAGGTTTTTACAAATGAGTCTATTTTAGCGTGACATATTATACAGATATCCATATATAGCCTATTTATAAAGAAAAAACCCAAACTAGCCGCTTGTCATTTTCTAATTTGTTTTTATCTAAGTTTTGGTTTTGGTTTTGGTTCCTCAGAATTACAGAACAGCCCAAATTAAGGATCCAACAAAATCTAGCTAAAACAAGTTTAAAAAGGACCCCAAGTGAAGGCCCACTTAGACCTGTAAGATTAGGGCCTGGCGTTATTATGTACCTGCACTGACCCTCCTGCCGACGTTGTATGGTTAAATTTCGAAAAATCGGCCTAGGTGCTAGGCGGCCGCCTAGGCGGGCCCTTCTAAAAAAAATAAAAAATAAAAAATAAAAAATTTCCGTCCATATCGTTGGAAACTTAAACTTGTCCGACTCCCACCGAACTAGTCGTTGGTTTGTCGACGGCATCAAACAGTCGAACGACGGTGTTTTGATGCGTCTTCTAACCCAAACCCAAAATGAATTCGTCGTCGTCATCAATCACATAGATAAAAGTCACAACTTTCTTTCCCTTTCCGGCTTTCCTTCCCTTCTTCTGGATGCATCAAACCCATCGAATTATGAATTTTTTGAAGTACGAAAGCATAAGATCCGAAGGGGAAAAATAAATATGCAAATAAGAGAAATTCGTTTTATTCTTTATTTTTTTATATAAAGCTTTTGGCTTGGATTTGATTTGATTGATTCGGTGAAGCAAAGCAAAAAGATATTGGAGAAGATTGGGTTGCGTGCAAAGCCATCCTTGAGAGGGAATACTTGGGTGGTTGACGCAATGTACTTCTCAGTTCACCTTCATCAATCGCCAGGTTCATTTTTTCTCCTTCCCTCCATCTCCGATCCAATGACCCATCTATGAGTTCTTGACAAGTTCTTTTGTTTCTTCATTACCCATGCCTCAAAATCTCTGCTTTTTTAATTTTATATGTGAACTCAACCGTGATTTCAATACTGCGCTTCGTGGCTTTCCATTTTGAACCTTGTGGAAACCGTAGATTGTTTATTTTGTACAGGCCCATGCTTATTTAGTTTAAGAATTTATTGGGGATTTATAGTTTGTGTTGTGCAAAGAAATAGGTTCTAATTATATAAAGGGTTTGTTATCCATCCAACTTGAGCTTATTTGCAGGTTATTCTAGGATTGAATGTGATATTTCTTTCTATTCTCTGGGTCTTTTTCTGATTCTTGATTATATGCAATGTGGAATTTCAGCATCATTGCCGGAGGTGTGGGGGCTTGTTTTGCAACAGCTGCACCCAGCAAAGAATGTTTTTTACGCGGGCAAGGTGATTCGCCTGTGCACATTTGTGAGCCTTGAAAAAAGCTAGAAGAAGCAACACGCTTTGAGAGACATGGGCACAAGACTAGAGCTGGGAGAGGTACCATCTTGATTCCTTCTAAGGTTGTTAGTTCATTTGTTGTTGCGCTGAAAATTTGTCGGTTCTGTCACCAGTTTTTCTAGTTTTGTGCTTCGGCCACATGCTTTTTTGCTGAATTATGGTAGACAGATTTTTTTGCACTTGCATCATTTTAATGGCAGACAGAAAAAGATTGAATTACTCTACCTTTTGATGGTACCTTATGTATCAAACCTCTTAACTTTCTGTGCAGGCAGTTTGAAGTTGACATCAAAGCCTGAGGATGAAGTTCTGAACCAAGGTGAGAGAAGTGAGAATACTTGAAGCATTGAACTTGATCATCAGATCAGAGTAATAGACATCTTACTGATCAAACACCCTTGATTGATATAGAGGAAGCATGAGGTTAACATATCAAAATTTTGTACACCCACGGGAGGAGCTTCGGAAATGGAAATCCTGTACAGATTTGGCTTTCCTTTCAGATAGATTGTTGTTTACCCAACGCCACGACACTCATAAAGCTACGATTTCAGCCGCAAACTATCGAACTGACGTAGGCTTGTTTGCTTGTTTGCTTGTATTTGTTCTTCTTTTTGGCCCCTCCTTTATGCTTTTGTTCTTTTGTATCTTTCTAGTTTTTCACCATACTAGAGCAGGCAAGAGACATACTTGTATACGAATATGATCGCTTAATGAAAATGTCTAACTTTCGTCCATAGTCCATGTGATTAGCATTTTCTTAAAAGACGGGAATTCTCTCATGGGCCAATCTAAATATTTTTCGCAAGCAAATTATAGGCTCTTTTTCTCACACAAGAGTGATCACCCAACAACAGAAAACTGGAACAATGAGTATCATGGCATTTGCATTATTGTAAGTATTTGACAAACATTCAAACGTTACATGCCACAACAAATTCCAAAGTTTATTTTATGTATAAGATTCTACACCCAATTGCATCATTTTCCCAAGGTTTCACATAGACCTCTTTAAAGCCATGGATAATACTTCTTCTTTGCCAATCAAATGTGCTTTCCAAGGAAGGTGATGATCAGCTGATTAACCTCTTCTGGTGATTGTTCTTGCACGAAATGCGTTCCTTCAGGCAGAAATACAATCTCCAACTTGGGGACGAATTGTTTCACCTTTCCACTGTTTATATAATCCTCCATCCCGGGAAACTTGTTCACATAATCCTTGCCTCCCATTATGAAAAGCGCCGGAGCTTTAACAATTGGATCTGTTATGCCGGGGTCTTCTCTAAGTGCCCTGTCAATAACAAGTATGTACTTACAACTCAGTCAAATTAGCATAAATAAACTACTTTAAAGATCCCTTTGGTCACTCATAAGTGAATCTATGATCAATTGCATTACCTATATGGAACTTGCAGTGCAGTTTCAAAGCCCGATTTCTCATACAAAGCTCCATATGCTGCAAGATCTTCCTCCGTGAACCAAGGGGGAAGAGGGGTAGATGGATCCACCAAGTCCATGATCTCCTGGTTTTCTGCAGCTATTGGTATTTCACTTCTGGAGAACAGGATGTAAACATTCCGGACAACTGTTTTCGCATCAAGTCGCCCAAAATCAGCCTCTGCCCTGCCAGGCTCCTACAATAGAGGTAACAGTTATTTGCAAACTCTCAAGCAAGTCGTGCGTGTGCAGATACTGAACAGATAACCAAGACCAACTAAATGCACACAACACCTGCCATCTTGAAATGTAGAAACCTTCAGGGAGGAGTTTCTCGAATGCACGAGGGCCTGGCGGCATGTACGGCACTCCCATTGTCACAACTCCCAAGACCCTCTCGGGGTGTAGAAGAGCAAATGTATATGCTGGCCGAGGTCCAAAATCTTTTGCGATGAGAAAAACCTGTGTAAATTTTATGAGAGAGCAGACCAAAGTGTTACATTGCATCTGAACAGGCAATCAATTATCTTATTCTCAGTGCATAATTTGATTGATATGTTCAGGCAATATTAAAAAGTATAAGAGATCCCAACAAATATATCTGCAAAATGTAAGAGAGAGAGAGAGAGAGAGAGAGAGAGAGAGAGAGAGAATGAAGTTGGTACCTTAGGAATAGCAAGGGAATCAAGAATTCCAAGGAGGTCGCTGACAAGGTCACGGTAGGAGGTCTTATCGGGTTGGGGAGGCGAGTCGGAGAGTCCGTATCCACGGTAGTCGGGCGCGATGGACCGGAAGCCGGCGTGGGCCAGAGCAATCATCTGGTGCCGCCACGAGTACCAAATCTCCGGGAAGCCGTGCAGGAACACGACCACGTTGGAACCTGTAACACAAAAGAGAGAAAGCACCACCAAGTCCAACGACGGCGGCGTTCGATCGATCATTTGAAGAAGAATGAATACGGTGTACCGTAAGGACAAAGTATGTTGGTGGATGGTTTCTGACCTGTTCCGATGTCGGCTACGTGGAGCTTTAGGCCTTGTACGGTTATGTACTTGTGCTGAATTTCCTCCATTTCAGACAAGATAGAGCTCAGTTCAGTTCAAGTTCGGAGGATAATGATAGTCTTAACCAAAAGAAGACTTAAACAGGACAAATTCCTTTTTATCGTTTTTGGTTAGTATGATAAGAACAGGGGATTTGACCCAAAAAAAAAAAAACTTGGGATGTTTGCCGGCCCAGAAGAAATAATTAAATAAACCAGGGATTTGGTACACTCACATTGCATCGCATTAATTCTAGTTTTGGGCTCCTCCCTTGTCTAGTGACGAGCCAAAAACTGCATGCCGTCCAAAATGGCGCCACTTGCATATCTGAAACGAATTGGTGGGCCGAATTGGACTCAACTTCTCTAATTAAAATTACCTAAAGTCCAAGTTGACGTTCGGCGAGTTCAAGTGTGAATCAAATTTGACATGGTTGTTTGATACAACTCTAAAATAATTGTGACTGTGCAATATGTTTGTACAAATTCAAGTGGTTCAAAATATTTATTTATGTATCCGAAGTCAAAAATCTGATTCTCATCTCTCTGATATCATTTGTATTTTTAAAAAATATTACGACTGCAGAACCCCATGTCAAATGTGGATTTCGAACAACGAAGATGTGGATCTCTTTGTTGAACAATCCGTGGGTCCTATATTATGCTCTAGGAAGAAGATGCAATTTGTGAGATTTGGATTGTAGAAAATTTATAAGATTATTGTTGGTTACTGTAACAAAGTTAATTCTGTGAGTTATGTTCTCTTGAAACTTCCTTTGATTCACGACAACCACGTATTTAAGTTCTTATGTGACACAAACCATGAGCCTTCCCGTCAAAGTAAAGCTGCGGTAACATTGGCCAGTTTGAATGCTTCTGTATCCCCACCATGACTTCACTGTTCATAAGAAGATCGAAACTTCCAAATATGACCTTCAACATGTCAACAAAACATTCAGCTAAATTACATTTGGAATCCTCAGCGTTCCTTTCATAAAAAGCATGACTGGATTATATGTGCCAAAAGATCTTGTGTGATGCCTGTTAATGCTTTCTGCCCTCCCCAAAATTATATGTACCAAAAGATCTTGTCCACTTGTGAGATTTACATATAGGTATTTTTTCTATTAATTCGCACTTCTCAAAAGGTATTCAACCAACAGTAAAATGGAAGATCAAAGATACAACTCTATCCATACATGTCTGATATACAAAGCCAACATTTTTAATCATTCATAAGGAGTTTTGAATTTCTTCAACAGCTCTCCTGGATTTCATGCTCAAGCATATCATCGACCGCTTGAATCAATTTTTGCTTCTACCTCTCAAGTTTGTCAACGTCGTAACCTTCCAACACCTCTCTAAAGCACACCACATTCGGGAAATCACCTGCTGGTAGATGCAACTCCCTCTGAACTTGTTTTGGAAAGCTTAATATGAGCAAACATCATTGGAAGATATACGGGTAGAAATAATTGTGTTTAAGAGAACCTTTGCAAATTCATCTTCAAGATTGTCAATTAGTCGTTGTTGAGCCTTAGCTTTTCCCATCACGGCATGCATCATTTTTTTAAGATAACAAATTACATATGCATGAATCCATAGCACGTTTAACGAATTCGTTGATCAGCAAATGTAAAACCCATAGGTACCCCATCAACATTTCTATAAGCAGTGATGAGATAAATACATTCACATCAAAAATTTATTAGTTCCGGTGAGAGTTGAAATTTCAATAACCATTTGTTTTTATAACATTTTCATCAGTGTGTTGATCTTTCCTTTTGACGATTATAATTGCTAGATGAAATTACATTTCTGTCCAAAATTCTAGTTGCTAGATGAAAATGTTTCCTTTTGATGATTATAGTTGCTAGATGAAATTACATTTATGTCTCAAAATTATATCCGTCACATCCAGTGAATTTTGAAATTTCAATAACCATTTGTTTGTATAACATTTTCATCAGTGTACTGATCTTTCCTTTTGGTGATTATAGTTGCTAGATGAAATTACGTTGGTGGATACTCCTGGAGTTCTATCCGGAGAAAACCAACAAGCACAAAGGGGCTATGATTTCTTTGGTGCCATATCGTGGTTTGCTGCAAGATCTGATCTCATTCTTCTTCTATTTGACCCTTATAAGCTTGATTTCAGCTATGAATTTAAGCGTGCAATTGCATATCTACGAGGTCATGACAACAAGATCCGGGTGATCCTAAACAAAGCCGATCAAGTTAATACTGAACAAGTGAGATGCACTTCCAGTTTATATATTGTTTTGGCTTCCTGCATTTTACTTTTTGTTCATAACACTTTCAACTTATTACTTCTTTGGTTATGCATTGTCATTGATGAGAGAGTGTTATCAACAAAAAGTAAAATGCAGGAAGCCAAAACAATATATAAACTGGAAGTGCATCTCACTTGTTCAGTATTAACTTGATCGGCTTTGTTTAGGATCTCCCGGATCTTGTTGTCATGACCTCGTAGACATGCAATTGCACGCTTAAATTCATAGCTGAAATCAAGCTTATAAGGGTCAAATAAAAGAAGAATGAGATCAGATCTTGCAGCAAACCACGATATGGCACCAAAGAAATCATAGCCCCTTTGTGCTCGTTGGTTTTCTCCGGATAGAACTCCAGGAGTATCCACCAACGTAATTTCATCTAGCAACTATAATCACCAAAAGGAAAGATCAATACACTGATGAAAATGTTATACAAACAGATGGTTATTGAAATTTCAAAATTCACTGGATGTGGCGGATATAATTTTGAGACATAAATGTAATTTCATCTAACAACTATAATCATCAAAAGGAAACATTTTCATCTAGAAACTAGAATTTTGGACAGAAATGTAATTTCATCTAGCAATTATAATCGTCAAAAGGAAAGATCAACACACTGATGAAAATGTTATAAAAACAAATGGTTATTGAAATTTCAACTCTCACCGGAACTAATAAATTTTTGATGTGAATGTATTTATCTCATCACTGCTTATGGAAATGTTGATGGGGTACCTATGGGTTTTACATTTGCTGATCAACGAATTCGTTAAACGTGCTATGGATTCATGCATATGTAATTTGTTATCTTAAAAAAATGATGCATGCCGTGATGGGAAAAGCTAAGGCTCAACAACGACTAATTGACAATCTTGAAGATGAATTTGCAAAGGTTCTCTTTAACACAATTATTCCTACCCGTATATCTTCCAATGATGTTTGCTCATATTAAGCTTTCCAAAACAAGTTCAGAGGGAGTTGCATCTACCAGCAGGTGATTTCCTAGATGTGGTGTGCTTTAGAGAGGTGTTGGAAGGTTATGACGTTGACAAACTTGAGAGGTAGAAGCAAAAATTGATTCAAGCGGTCGATGATATGCTTGAGCATGAAATCCAGGAGAGCTGTTGAAGAAATTCAAAATTCAAAACTCACCGGATGAGGCATTTGAGAACACTCAAATTTTGACAGAAATGAGCCTCCAAAACTTGCTAGACCACTGAAAAGAAGGTCTGCATTCACAGCTATGGTATTTCCAGGTATGCTCCTTCTTGCATCAGGTCCGGACTAAGTACAAAAATTTGAGTAAGGTTTAGAATTACAAAGACTATGTGACACACAATAAGCCTAAGACTACAAAGAAACAATGACAAACTAAATTAGTTTTTAGAAAGGAAGCATGGTTATAAGAAACTATACCATCACAACCACAAATCTGTCATTTGCAGGTTCTAGTCCAATATGAGCTCCTGTTCAAAGCAAATGTAAGCCGTATGGTATGGTTGTCCATTAATCATTTGAAAATAAAATAAAAGAGAAAACTTAACCAACCTGGATAGCTACATTTAGCAAATGTTTAACGAATGTAGTTTTTCCGGTCAAATACTGACCCAAGAGCAAGACCATCGGCTTAGCATCAAAATCGCCATCGGTCTGCAAAGGAATAAATCAGCCATTATTTAGCAAATGTTCTACCTAAACAAAACAATATGCTACGAAGGCAGTTAGAAGGATAATAAGGTGAACTAACTAAATCATATATATCCTACTAAATACATGAAAACATATGGGAATACACTCACCAATGATGGAGATACAAAATCATTGAAATTATATGTAAGTTCCAGTGGCCTTAGTGTTTCTCCGTACAATATCTTCAAACCATCAACTATAGATGTGACGCCATCAAGTGGTAGCTGAAGAAACCAACTTGAACAAGTCAGGCAGTAAGGAAAAGAAGACATACCTTTATAAATATGTAAAAACAAGTTGATATGTAGATTAAAAGAAAATTTTGTCCAAAGAAAAAACACCTTTACCAAAGATTTGGGAGCAAAACAATGAACACATGTTACCAAATTTCAGTGTTAGATGTCTACAACAAATACAATGTTATATCCATGAATTAGAACACAGGGAAACTAACTACTTCTAACTGAATAAGCAGAGAAACTGGTTAGGGAGATGATTCAACTGAATAAAAAAGGTATTAACGAGTATAAAGTTACTATCTATATATGGCAATAAAAAGATTTTGGAAAGATGAAACTGCAGCAGTTTAAAAGTGAATCAATCAAAATAAAACATAATCTCCAATGGACAAAGGACATCTGATCTTACTTTCTTCATTCGTTTTGAACCAAACCACTGCGTACAAGATTCGGAGTGAATGCTTGCTGCCTCATTACCACCAAACAAACCTAGTAAAAGATCATTACAACTATATTCGCAAGAGTTAGATGGATTTTCTAACTATTTATTTTACTTCAAGTCCTTTTGTCGCTGAACTCATGATTTCCTGTTGATAGAGAATCAAGCAAATAATAAGTGAAATTCATAGTGTATGCCACATAGGCACGAAGTAGGAAAAAGGAAAATACTCACGGCTGTCAGAGCATCCAAACCTTCCATAACTGGAGGTTTAATGTTTTCCCAATCAACTGCAATTAAATAAGAATAAGGCTTAAAGACTTCTGAAAGAATAACATTCTTGGCAGCCTCAAGGAAAGGCTTTGAAATAACAATGAATGAGACCTGGTCCAATTGTATATGTTGTATGCTTCTGAATTTATGAAAAACAGAAAAGGAAGTATTAATTAACAAATATCTTCCACTTGCCTTCTGTTCTGAGGATGTCTAGGGTTAGTTCATGTTCTTGTGCAAAGGAAATCAACTATCCAATTCGAACACAGATGAAGGTAAGATTCTATTACAATAAACATATCAGCACCAAAAAAAGAAAAAGGAAAGAATATCCTAAAATCACCTTCACTGCAAAAACGAAAGCTAAGAAGCCCTGCCCCTTTTCATCAGCAATGGCCCAAACCTAAAAATAGAAAATGAGTTTTAGCTAGACTTCTTGAATATGCTGGAACGAAGATAATAACATTTTAGACTAAAAGAAGAAGAAAAATAAGATACGAAATAAATAAATAAAATTAAGAACAGAGTGTAAGATACGAAATACAAGACAAACAAATTAGCTTCCAAAAACTACCGATCTAAGGATAAAACCAAATACTCTTTACTTGCCAAGTCGAGTATAACAGTTTAGGCTAGAAAACAAACAAAATCATAAACTAAAAGCACCGAAATGGAAAATAACTATCAGCGCCTAAAATGAAACTTAAAAAACCTGCTTGAGTTCTTGTCGAGAAAGCTTGGACATGGCGAAGAACTTAGTCGCTTCGTGACCTGTAATGCGACCATCTCCGTCATGATCAACCAGGTTGAACCATTGATTCCCGGTAGATCTCTTTAGGGCACAGAGCCGTTTCCACTTGGGAGCGAACTCAGAATGAGTTGAGAGCGGTGTGTGGTGAAGGCTCCCTCTCTCATCTTATAACGTCACGTGTATTGCTTGTGACATGACTTGACAAGACAAGCTGAGTATGATGTCTGTTAACCCAATATTATATGAGCCAAAAGATCTTGTCCACGTGTGAGATTAATTCGCACTTTACTTTATGCGCTGGTAACATTCTAAAATGCCATGGTATTTTAATCCCTTAATTCTATTGAAAAGCCAAAAAGTACGTAACATATTTTGTATGGATTATTTTATCCCGGAAATAAAGTATAAAGCTAAAGAATTGGATGGCCCTCAAGTCGTATCAAGCTATACTAGTTTTTTTGGGCTATGACTTTTTTTTAAGTATATATTATTTTTATTCAGTAATATGTGTATAATACGTGAATTTTGTGTGTTTTATTTAAATTTTTATAAAAAAATACGTGTATTAAACATGAGAAACACGTGTGTACATATATATATATATATATAAACCCGCCCAAGGCCTAAGCCCACGTGTTCGAGAGGCCTGTGGCTTAAGCCCACGTGTCAAAGAGGCCCAACGGCTATACATTTTCTAAAAACAAATTAAAAAATAGTATAGCCGGGCGGCTATACTATATATATATATATAATGTATATAAAAAAAAAAGACCCGCCCAAGGCTAAACCCACGTACCAAAGAGGCCCATGGCCTAAGTCCACGTGTCAAAGAGGCCCAACGGCTATACTTTTACCCAAAAAAAAAAAAATCAAAAAATAGTATAGCAGCGCGGCTATACTATTTTATACATATATATAAAGACCCACCCAAGGACTCAGCCCACGTGTCAGAGAGGCCCATGGCCTAAGCCCACATGTCAAAGAGGCCCAACGTCTATACTTTTTTAACAAAAAATTCAAAAAATAGTATAGCCGCGTGCTATACTATTTTATGTGTGTATAAATATATATATATATATATATATAGAGAGAGAGAGAGAGAGAGAGAGAGAGAGAGAGAGAGAGATATATATATATATATATATATATATATATATATAAAGACCTGCCCAAGGCCTAAGCCCACGTGTTAAAGAGGCCCAACGGCTATACCTTTTTTAAAAACAAATAAAAAAATTGTATAGCCGGGCTGCTATATATATATGTATTTAAAAAAAAGACCCGCCCAAGGCTAAGCCCACGTACCAAAGAGGCCCATGGCCTAAACCACGTGTCAAGGAGTATAGCCGCGCGGCTGGATATAGCCGCACGGCTATACTCGTTTTTTTGAAGAACAATTGGGGAAAACAGAGTACAGCCGTACGGCTGTACCCTTTTTTTTGTGGTTATATATTATTTTTATTCAGTAATACGTGAATTTTGTGTGTCTTACTTAAATTTTTGTAAAAAATACGTGTATTAAACATAAGAGTTCTATGCGTACGCATATAATACATTATTAAACATGAAAGTGCTAAAATCTTTATACGGGTAATAACTTTGAAAAAGTAAAAAATCAAAAAGGGATGATAGTGGGCTTATACCCTTTTTTTAAAAAAATTTTAAAAAATAGTATAGTCGGGCGGCTATACTATATATATATATATATATATGTATACAAAAAAAAAGACCCGTCCAAGGCTAAGCCCATGTACAAAAGAGGCCCATGGCCTAAGCCCATGTGTCAAAGAGGCCCAACGGCTATACTTTTCCAAAAAAAAATTCAAAAAATAGTATAGCCGCACGGCAATACTATTATATATATATATATATATATATAAAAAGACCCCCCTAAGGACTCAGCCCACGTGTCAGAGAGGCCCATGGCCTAAGCCCACATGTCAAAGAGGCCCAACGGCTATACTTTTTTAACAAAAAATTCAAAAAATAGTATAGCCGTGCGGCTAGAGTATTTTATGTGTTTATATATATATATATAGATATAAAGACGCGCCCAAGGCCTAAGCCCACGTGTCCGAGAGGCCCGTGGCCTAAGCCCAAGTGTCAAAGAGGCCCAACGGCTATACCCTTTTTAAAAACTAATCAAGATGGTTGAGAAATCAAACGTGAACAGATTAAGAAGAATATTCAATCGTTGCCTCAGTGAATTCGCACGCTGAGCCCCACTCCTCTTGTTGATAAAAACTAACAAGGTACAAGGGTCTTGCATCTGGTGACAAATCAATCAACTCGTATTTTAGTTTCATCCATAAAACCTGAGACTCATCCTTCTTGTTGCTTGACGAGCTCCTTTTGAAACTAGGCTTACAATCCAATTTCCTATCTACATCCCCATCTTCATCTTGGCGCTGCAAATCCACATTTACGGTTTTCCTCAATTTTTATGAGAACCATTAACAGCTTGATGAGTATCAGCTGTGCTTTCTGCGGACATATCCCCAGTACTACCACTATTTCCCGTGTCAACAGAGGTTTCATTTCCATGATTGGACTTGTTGCTCTGACTCCTTATAGTTGCACGTACTGAAGATGCTATCTCATTGGCCCCCGGAGTAATGGAGCTCAAAAATCCACCAGTGGAGTAATGGATGCATACTTGCAATCCTTTTGCGCACTAGAAGAGCAGCTTTGGTTAGCCGCTGCACCACAAATACTGCAACGGTGACTAAGAGTTTGAGAAAGGCACATGGACTTTAAGCATACACGGCAATTCAAGTTCTTTCCACAAGATAACGATTCTAAAACCTAAGTACGAGGAGCTATAGGAACTTTGTGACGTGCCTTTGGATTTTTCTTTGACCTGGCTATTGCTTTCATCCAACTTAGAATGATATTTCTCCTCCATTGGAATGGGGAGTAGGCTAAATTCAAAATTCCAACTAGAGCAGCGATAAGGGAAGAGACGATAAAAAGGCGATCAGTTGGATTCTTCTTGTTCATCCTCAATGACTACTTGTTTGATCTACATTGACATAAGCATCAAACTGCCCAATCCCAGTTAAATTAGGCTCAAACTCATATATCCTCCAATATTTTTTTCATCATTCAATAACATTATCAAAAGCCTTGAACTCATTTGACAACCCAACTCATCATCCTTTCCTACTTAATTCATCATGTGCTACTTACCAATAGGTGCTACTTACTGCAAACACTTCAACCTATAAAGAACTGAAACCGTTTCACAAGTAAAACAAATATCATTCCAAATCCAAAGCACTTGCTACCATGATTAGTTTCGTATCAAAATTCAGTGAGACAAATAGTATAACCGATCGGCTATACTGCTAAAAAATATTCGAATATTTAATAGTATAGCCGCGCGGCTTTGCTTCTTAAACATATTAGAATATTTAAATAGTATAGCTGGGGGCTATATTGAGCAAAAATATTCGTATATTTAAATAGTATAGCCGAGCGGCTGTACGTCTTAAATATATTCGAGTACTTAAATAATAGTCTTTGATGCTACTTTGTCAACTCTCTTCATGTTTTCAATTATCTGTTCCTTTTGATGCTTCATGCATGAACGAACTTAGGAAATGGAATGAACAAAACTGAGAAGGAGGAAGGGGAAGAAAATCACCATTTGCTTTTTGAAACTGATTTTTCCTTATATATTTTTTTTAGAGAGAGAGGGGGAGGGGCCTACCTTGCAGGCTTCTCTCTTTATCTCTTCACGGGGGAACAAGTAAAAAAGCCCCAAGGGCGGAAGCTTTTCGTTCTTTATGCATTCTTGGAGAAAAAGGAAAGAAGATAAAAGCCCAACTTTGGAGGCTTATTACGTTAGGAGGAAAGCCCTCCTTTTTCATCCTTTTTGAGTGGATGATGGAGAAGGCCTCAACAAATTTAAAAAAAAGCACCCTCTTAGCGCCTATTTATCTATATATATAAAGCAAAAGGCAGAGAATGGTGAAACATTCAAAATACCAGAAAATGCCCTTGGTTAATGCAAACATTAAAAATTCAAATTATTAATTAAATTCACACTTTTTCATATTTAAAAAAATAAAAATAAAAATAAAAAGCAGATAATGGATCCTATTTTTAGGGAACACAACCACCCATTATCTTTTTTAATTCTAAAATAAATTTAAATTTTTAAAAAAAAAAGCCTCTCGCAGGCGCGGAAGCGCGTGTAGGGAGGCTAGTATATATTATGGACAAAACTGTATGAAGTTCCCTTTCCAACTACGTTGAACAAGGTTCATTTACAACCATGCTCCAACTAGAAGCATCCTATTAAAACCACAAAAAGAAAGATACATGTGGTGATATGGTGTATACAACATGTCAATATACACCGCCCATGTAGCTTCCAATATTGGCAACAAGTACACCTTCGGCATCCTGAAAATGTGTCTAAAAATTAGAAATTGTCCAGTACTGATAATTTCAAAATTAGTCAATCATATGATATATCCGACAGCCAAAGCTCAAGCAATATGGTGATGATTTCTGAATCAGCAACTTAAGTGTTGTATATATATGGCTTCCTCTGCTAGCTTACTGTTACTACATTCCAAGTAGTATGCGCTCAAGGGGATCAAGGCCGGTGTTCTCACCCCTGAACTTTGAGGCACGGTCGCCATCCAGGAGCCGAAGCCCTGGGGACATTACTAACTTACAGATGTTCTTTGACTGTCCAGGATTACCCAAGATTTTGGTTTAGTAAAGATCTTTGATCTATGCCATCCATACCAATGCTCTGTAATTGTTATTTTTTATCCGCCAGAGGAATCCATTGATCAAGGGGATTACATATATGCCGATGGTGGTGCCATGCCCGTGCAGTTGCTCAAGTATCTCATGATATATCTATAGATATCTCCCACAGCTTTTAAATCCCTGATAACAATGACTGAAGAACAATGACTCTTTTAAATCCTTGATAACCCTTCAACAGCTGCAAGCAGGACCCCAGCTTCTGATTCTGAACTGTCAACTCCAACCATCTGAGCCAGTAGCTCAAGCTTCTTTCTCACCCCTTCATCATTGAATAAATCATCAGCACACTGCTCTTCCTCTTCCTCTTCCTCTTCCTCCAGCGCATCGCCTTCGTCTTCGGCATCAGACATGATGTCAGGGTCTACAGTCAATGACTGCATGAGAGTGTAGCTTCTTTCAGGCCTGTGAACAGCCATATGGTTCATGTGGCCAAAGTTGAAACGTGGGGATGGATAAAAGAAGAAATTGGTTTTTATAAACAAATCATCAAGTCATTTTGGTACTTTCTTAGAAAGCAAGCCACAGTATTATCTCAAAACGTTACAACACGAGGTCAAAGAAAGACAGTGACTTAACTAGTAGGGGGTGAGAAGAAACGGTTAATGGAAAAATTATGATAAATGGGAAATAAATACGAGCAAATACCCACTGGCATAGCATAGCATTTATTCACCTAATGTGGGTTACGTTTTCTTTACAGTTCATGCAGAGGGATACCTTTTCTTCTGTTGACCAAGGTCAAACATTACATCTTAAGCTTCAATATTAAGCAGTAAAAACCTTGTTTTCCTTAATCATATTGGTCGCCGGTCGGAAGGCGGAGATCAATGCAGAATTGTATGTAGAGTACGGAAATTAACTTACCCTTCACAAATTTGGTAACCACTATTGCATTGCATCATAACGTATATATGTACAGTATTAGAAGCAACTACAAGATTGGGACAGGACGTATTCCATTCTTTTGCCTGTATGATTCTTACAACACTTGACAAAATTGACACATGGTGTCAGGGTTCCCATTGATTCTTTCCAATGTAAGAGACGCACATCTGTGGCTACATTGTCAAGGTTCCCACCAAAAGTGCACCTATGCGGCCAACATTGTCTGAGTTACGCCTCCTTTTCGGATCAACACTCAACCCTGCTCCTCGTACATTACCAGGCTAAGTCATTTGCGGAACACTAAAATTGGTCTGTTGAATCCAGTTTTGCTGCCCGACACGCCGGAAGTGACATTCTCCACTGTTTTAAATCCAATCTGTAAACGTATGTTAAATGTCAGGTATACCAGGATCTCAACCAAATAGTTAGGGAAAATGCCCAAAAAATTATTGCCACTTCATCCTGAATTTGAACTATAAGAAGATTGTAACATACCTTGTCCAGAAGTAAGTCTTGAAAATATTCCGGATGGAACTTAAGATTTTTATAATTGGTTCTGGTTGTCTGCACAATGGGACAAAATATTCTTTAGGCCTAATTTTAGTAAAGCAATGAAAATTTCAAGTCATAAAGTACTTAATCGAAAAGCTTTCTGACTTGTTAACTGATTTAGTAGTGATTAAATAGCTGTGAACTCAGAGCTGCAAAGAAAAAGGTTACCTCAGAAACTTTGTAATTATTTTCATATGACTTCCAAGGTTGAGGTTCCAACACAAAAATTCCACCCTGCTCACAAGAAGAAGAATTCCTCAAACTTTTTGCCCAAGGCCATCTTGTAACAGGGGAATGCTATAAATGAAGATTATCTTGAACTAAAATTCCATGGTTAGTTGACAGCAGACAAGAAAAGAAGAACGGAAAGGAAATGAATGGTAAAGCAACAGTTATAACAATTACCGGATTTAGTAGCCTCCAAACCTTTGTAAATAATGCAATCAATCCATCATCACCCCAATTCAAATGAATCCATTTTGTTACACTCAAACTGTATTTCAGGAGAGAAATAAATATTACAACCAAGCAACACAGTAAGGCTAAGTAAAATTGAACTAGCAAATGAGAGCTTGTAATTGCATATGAAAAGGCAAGCATCATGACGCAATTTTTCTCCCAAAATATATTAATAGAAACCCACTACAACTTCAATCTATAAGATAGAGGAAAGCGAGTCACTTTCACTAGAGTTCAATTATTACAGGCAGACTTAAAAAAACCTGGGTAACGATAATGGCTTTTCCTAAATATTTGTATGGCCAGTGGGGATTCCACCAATTGTCTCACAATAGATTCTTGTTCTTAGCGTTTTACTATTCAGTGCTTATGGATAGACATACCTGGTTACAGCTTCTTAGACTTAGGAAAAGGAAAAGAAAAAAAAAATAATCTGAAATTTCAAAACTCAATGGTATTCCGATGACTTAGATAATTTGGAGCTGTTTGTCTCTGACAGTGATCTGATTAGCAATCTATACTTTATGTTGTTCTCGTTTGGTAATCTCGTTCAGTTACTGAAAAGTTCTAGTCAAAAAAATTTATGAGAAAGGTTACAGTCAAATTTAAGGAATATAAGTCAACTTTTTTTCTTATATATATAGCTGAAAGCCTGCACACATCATAGCAAGTTTCCACATGCTTTTCCTAATAGGACTGAAACAAACATATTAACCAAGAACAAGGAGGAGCTTACCAAATAATGGTATCATAATGCTTCTTTGGTGGATCACGAGTATTAACAAAATCTTCTTTTTGGAAAGATACTATGTCAAGCCGATTTTTCTCCTCAGCACAACAATTCCTTGGGATCTCCTTCCTCTCTTCCTTTAATGAACCTTTGATACTGCTCTCTGAACCATTTGCATCCTCCAACTTAGAAGACTTTCCAGGCACCTTTCTAGCATCCTCCATTTTCAAAAATTTCCTGATGTGCCAGTATGCATCCTGAATTTGATCTGGAAGGTAATGAAACCTACATTATCTATGACTACCAATACAAAAAAACACAAAAAGAAACCCCTGATGCCTAAAACAGTCATCACATCAACATTCTACCTGTTTACAGATTGGAGAACCAAAATCAATACTACTAATAGAGTTCATATTAACCCAATTAGCCTGAACTTAAGTAGCCAAATTGACTAAGATTTGGGCTAATTAGATAAATAGTAGTGTAAAAGCTGAGTCTGATCACACACACAGAGCGAAGGATGCCAAACTGCATCCCAACCCAATGAAGTTTTCATTCTTTTCAAATGGGCATCTGTTGTGGTCTTTATAAATTATAAGCTCAAACTATGCCATAATGCCAGATATCACATATAAAGACACATCATCTGAACCATGTCTTTCAAGTTCAAGTTCAATTTCAAGGTGTCAGGCACCCACATGACATGTTACTGCATAGTCCAACATAAATTTAGTACCTAGGGAATATTGCACTAGTAAGCTAAGAATAACTTGTAGAGATATGTAAAATGAATAGCATGCATATACATATATGTGGATGTTCATGCGTGTGTGTGTATGTGTTAGCATGCAATACTGTGCATGAGAGATAATATCATAATTCTACATCCTAAATCTCATGCCAACAAGAGCTTAGAAAACATTATACATTATATCAACAATTCGAACTATATTTAACAGATAGAAGAAAACTTTATATTTCAACTTCTGTGTAATTTCACAAACATATATCAGATCATGATTAGAATCTTACTGGCGTCAATGTCAACTCCAAGAATGCTCTGGCAGCAGAATTTTTTGGCTGTATATAAGTACATAAACATGTTAATACCACTGTGAGAACCACATACATAAATAAAGTATCTCAACGACAACTACAAAGAGGCCTAACTAGACAAAACTAAGAAATTCACTACATGTACCCTGACTGGGACTATGGAATTATATAAGCATTGATTACTTTCATTTGTTTAGGAAAAGAAGAAGAGACAATAAAGCATAATCAGAAAACTCGTAAAATAAATTTTCAAATATGATTTTAACTGAAAAGTAAGTACCAATTTGAATGGTCATAATTCCAGAATTGCAGCCAATGTCGAGACAATCCTTGCCTTGGAACCATTCCTTCTTGAAAACCTTCAATCTAGGATCTTCCTCCAGTTCTTGACCAATCTAAAATATCATATGAAGGCAATAAGATTTCACATTGTTGTAGAGAGAGCGAGAGAGAGAGAGAGCATTGAGACTGTTATAAAATTACAGACTGAAGAATGACCGAAACTATAACTTATCAGTGACTTTTATAAGTTGATTATCTCAAATACTTTGGGTCACAATGAATAATAAATCATGGGCAAGACTTAGCCCAGGATACCTTTCCAGAAAAGGTCCAAATAATATGCATAAACTCAATCCAACGACCCAGAAGCTTAAAACATGCAATGCATTAAAAATCCAGAACACAGCCCCAGTAACTTCAAATTAAATGCCATGTTTCAATCAAACTTACAAAAGCACCTACTTGGGTGCCCGTAAATTCAATCAACCACTAACCCTGCATATCTACTTAAAAGAAAAGGAACACAAAAATGTCGCATTTTTAGTTATTGACTAGCCAAAGCTTTCTGGAAAACCAAGTAGAGCAATAAGAATACTCAAAAAGGAAAAAAGTGGCGGGTAGGGGATTAATTACTCGATAGCCGTAGTAGTGTTTGTAGTTTCCGTAAGGGCAAATCTCTTTGCGCTTCTTACTTTTGTATAGCCGTTCGGCTATACTTCTTTTTTGCATTTAAAAAATAGTATGGCTTTACCTCCTTAACACGTGGGCTTAGGCCTCTTTGACATGTGGGCTTAGGCCATGGGCCGGCCTTTTTATATAATAGTACAGCCGCACGGCTATACAATTTATTTGAATTTTAAAAAATAGTATAGCCGGCCGGCTGTACTCTTTATTTGCATTTAAAAATAGTATGGCTTTACCTCTTTGACACGTGGGCCGAGGCCATGGGCCGGCCTTTTTATATACGTATATATATATATAATAGTATAGCCAAGCGGCTATACTATTTTTTTGAATTTCAAAAAAAACGTATAGCCGGGGGCCTATACTCGTTTTTGCATTAAAAAATTGTTTGGCTTTAACTCTTTGACACGTGGGGTCAGGACTCTTTGACACGTGGGCCTAGGCCAGGGGCCGGCCTTTTTATATTTATAATGCTATAGCCAACCGGCTATACTATTTTTTTCAATTTAAAAAAATAGTATGAGTTTACCTCTTTGACACGTGGGCTTAGGCCTCTTTGACACGTGGGCTTAGGCCGTGGGCAGGCCTTTTTAGTATAGCCGCACGGCTATACTATTTCTTTGAATTTTAAAAAAATAGTATAGCCGTTCGGCTGTACTCCTTTTTTGCATTTAAAAAATAGTATGTCTTTACCTCTTTGACATGTGGGCTTAGGCCATGGGCCGACCTTTTTATATATATAATAGTATAGCCGCACGACTATACTATTTATTTGAATTTAAAAAAAATAGTATAGCTGTTGGGCTATACTCCTTTTTTGCAATCCAAAAATAGTATGGCTTTACCTCCTTGACACGTGGGCTTAGGCCTCTTTGACACTTGGGCTTAGGCCATGGGCCGGCCTTTATATATATATATATATATATATATAATAGTACAGCCGCACGGCTATACTATTTATTTGAATTTAAACAAATAGTATAGCCGTTCGGCTATACTCTTTTTTTGCATTTAAAAAATCGTATGGCTTTACCTCTTTGACAGGTGGCCTTAGGACTCTTTGACACGTGGGCCTAGGCCATGGGCCGGCCTTTTTATATATATAATAGTACAGCCGGACGGCTATACTATTTCTTTGAATTTTAAAAAAATAGTATAGCCGTTCGGCTGTACTCATTTTTTGCATTTAAAACATAAAATGGCTTAGGCCACTTTGACACGTGGGCTTCGGCCTCTTTGACACGTGGGCTTAGGCCATGGGCCGGCCTTTTTATATATATAATAGTATAGCCGCATGGCTACACTATTTATTTGAATTTTAAAAAATAGGATAGCCGTTCGGCTCTACTTCTTTTTTGCATTTAAGAAATAGTATGTCTTTACCTCTTTGACACGTGGGCCTAGGCCTCTTTGACACGTGGGCTTAGGCGATGGGCCGGCCTTTTTATATATATAATAGTATCGCCGTACGGCTATACTATTTATTTGAATTTAAAAAAATAGTATAGCCGTTCGGCTATACTCCTTTTTTGCATTAAAAAAGTAGTATGGCTTTACTTCTTTGACACGTGGCCTTAGGCCTCCTTGACACGTGGCCTTAGGCCATGGACCGGCCTTTATATATATATATATATATAATAGTATAGCCACACGGCTATACTATTTTTTTGAATTTTTAAAAAATAGTATAGCCGTTCGGCTGTACTCATTTTTTGCATTTAAAACATAGTATGGCTTAGGCCACTTTGACTCATTATAGTATATGTGTATGTAATAATAATAATAATAATAATAATAAAATAATAATAATAATAAAAAATAATAATAATAATAATAGTAATATGTCGTACGTACTATTTTTTTTGTTGGTTAAATGTATCATACCTACTTATACTATCCACTTAATTTTTTTTTTCTTATTTTTAGCACACACAAAAAATTCTTATCTTTTAATTACTTAATCATAAAATATGCCCACACGTATATTCTATATGATCAACTTACTTCGAGGTTTCTGCTTATAATTTCCCTTTTCCGTATCAAAAAAAGTTTTCTACTTACACAGTGAAGTTCAAGCTCTACCGTGGATTCTATTTGAGGAATTTGGTGCGTCTCTTATTTTGTTTGGTATACCAAGAACGAAGTTGGTAGAAGTTTTATGCAACGTGTAGCATCTTGGGCTTGCACTCCTCTAAATAACTGCAAGAATGCTAGACTAGTCCGATAATTAGCGTGTGCATGTAACATCATATCATTTGGAATTAACTTTATGCACATATTGTTCTTAAGTTAAAGTTTATTTTAGACTTTTCTTTTGCACCACACTGTTTCTTCTTTGCTGCTATGAGGCGCTTTTGCTTATGATTTACATGGGGAGCCACAATTTCTCATATAAATTATTGTTGAAGCAGGACTAGTAAGTATCTCCCAGAACTGTCCCCTGTGGTATTTTTTCCAATATAATCAAACACACAATGAGATCAAACAAACATTCAGGCTCACGAATCCATATCGGAATGTTGCAACTGTAAATCACTCATCAAGGTAGTCCCTCCCTTGTGCGTATTGAGCTTGATGCCACTCGTCCCCTGGAAAAAGAAAAAAATAATAAACACAGATGTAAAGTGCATAAAGCTAATTTGAGTAACTTCTTACTCTTTGTTTGGGTCCAAAAGTATAGTTGTTATTATGTATGATCCGCATATTTTATTTTTCCGATATAGGTTATTTATTAATTCTCTATACCCATTTTACCCTTGAGTTAAATAAGGGAAACAAATTTAATGTTCTCCAGGTTATGCAGTTTGTACATTTGATATAACGAAATAATAAAGTTAGGAGTTGATATTCAAAGGGAAGTCACCGTCTTAGCAAATAGGGCTACTTAGATTCAGACATACATGGAGTTCGCCCCAATCACAAAGCCCATGGTCTATTAGGGAGCCATTTTCTTTTTGCTATGTAGCCATGGTATCGACTTTTTTTATATATGTTTTGGTTAATCGCATCGATCTTCTTTCAAGTCATGATCTAATTCTATAAGTCACAAACTACAACAAATAAATAGTTTTTCTTTTATGTATACCTAGATTATAGGTAATAATTTTTTTTGACTTTGTAATATATATATTTATCTAAATTATAGGTAAGATACTTTGAAGGTTAGAAATAAGACACATATATAATTTACTTGTGTTTTTACATACATAAATAAGTTACCAAAGGAATGCCGGACATTGTAAACATTGCATGTTTTTATTTTTATAAATCAACTAATTAAGATATAAGAAATATAATTTGTGGCCTCATTAAAACCGCTAATCAGAATTGAATGATGATCCTACAACACCCAACAATTTAGAAAAGGTTTTTTTATCACAAATGGTCCATGATGTTTACCAATTTATAACCTTTGGTTCTTTATGTTTTTTTTTCTGACATTATTGGTCCCTTATGTTACATCACACCCATCAAAATGGTCCTGCCGTCACATTCCGTCCACAAAGGTCGTCAAATCCAATCACGTGAGGTCACGTGTAGGGTTAAAATCGTCAAAACACTCCCCCTTCGACCTAACCCACCCTTCACAACCCGTTTCCCTCGATTTCCATTGCTCTCTCTCTCTCTCTCTCTCTCTCTCTCTCTCTCTCTCTCTACTGCCAAAGGTCCCTCTCAATTTAAGGTTGCAAGGGAGAAGAAAAATTGGGTGTTTCTAGGGATTTATATGAAAAGTTGATTAGCTTTCTTTCGTGAAGTCAAAATCACAACAGAAATCAGAATCTCTGAATAGTGATGGAGGAAGAGCCTGAAGAAGTGTTTCGGAAAGGGGAAAAGCAACCCAAGTATAAAGGTATCTTCGTTGGCTTTTTAAAAGTGTCGGTTTTAATAAAAGTTGTTGTTTGCACGTGTAGCAGCTGAATTCGTATTTTGATAGTGATATTGAGTTTTCTTTATGCTTGTTTGTCTTGCTTTTTGCACGGATGTGGTCCATGTTTGTCTAACATTTTGCAGAGTTTGTATCATATTCAAATGCTGAAATTGTTTGTTTAATAATTGGTGGGAGCCTTTTGTTGTTTTCTTGCATTTGTATATTGGTAGTTTACTACATGTGTTGTTGTTTGTTTGTATGTATATAAGTCAATACCCTGTGTACATGTGTATTTATTATAGAAGTGAATAGTATATTGTTAGGTCTGTTATTACTATATGCATAGTAAATTAAGTAAAAACAAAAGCTTATTGAATATTATTGTTAACATATATTGATATATTTACTATTGAGATTCACCATGGAGGCAAATTCAAGAAAGTAGTTAGCAAAGATAAATATGTGGGAGGAGAGGTTGTATTTGCAGACCACGTAGATGGAGATAAACTGTCATGGATTGAACTTGTGAGGATTGCCAAACTAGCAGGACATACAGGGGATGACATAGGTTTTTTTTACAAGATAAAGAATGGGGATTTTAATGCACTACTCAATGATGAACATGTGTTGAACATGGTTGCTGCCATACCCAAGGAAAAAATTGTGTCTCTCTATGTTGTTATAGAGCAAGGAGTAAATATGAAACATATGTCAAATAACACATGGGACAATGAAGTATCATTGGAACATGAGGTTCATGTGGCCCAATCTTTGAATTGGGATGATGTTTTTACTGATTGGAATCATGGTACTCTTGACTAGCAACAAGAGGAACTTCTTAATGAGAAGCATGGAGAATGGAAAAAAGGGGTTTCTTAGGTACAAAAGGAAGGGCAAGGAGGGGAATTTCACCTGGATGAAGGGCAACAAAGTGAGGATGAAACATATGAAGATGATCCACTTGATCCAGATTTCATAGATAGTGACTATGAGCAAATAGGAGAGACTGAAGAGGTTGATATTGATGACACAGTCTTTGAAGAACATGTGGATAATCCAGTTGAAGATGAGCCTGAAGAGATGGGTTGTGCTGGAGAGATCTCAGACGAGGTTCAAAACTCTAAGGGGCTTCATAGCAAAAATAAGTGTGAAGATTCTGAGGAAGATGATGCAGTGGCAAGCAAAAGGAGGCATGTTCCCAACTTTCGACAATGGAGAAGAAAGTCTATGCTGAAGGATCCCATATTTGATATTGGTATGCACTTTCCCAATAAAGCTCAATTCAAAGAGGTTGTGGTGCTCTACACTTGCAAGTTAAGGAGAAAAGTCTAGTTTGTTAAGAATGATAAGAGAAGAGTGAAGGCTGTTTGTGAGAAAGGTTGCCCCTTTGTAATATATGCATCAAGAATTGATGACTCACCAACTTTGGTCATCAAAACAATGAATTTGGAGCATGAACGTTCAATGGATCAAAAGATATTTTGGCTTAATGCTGCATTTTTGGCTGAGAGGTATGCTTATGAGCTAAGGGCAGATCCGGATTGGTCTATTAAAGGTTTCACATCTGCAGTTAAAAGGGATTTTGGGATGGAACCTTCTGAACAACAAATTTATAGAGCTAGGCAAAAGGCAACAAAATTAAACAAAGAGGATTTTGTGGACCAATTCCACAAATTGCATGACTATTGTGAGGAGTTGAAGAAGGGAAATCCAGGAAGCACAATCTTGCTTAAAACTGAAATGGATGGTAAGAACAAAAGATTTCATAGGTTGTACATATGTTTGGAAGCATGCAAGAGAGGTTTTAAAGAGGGATGGAGGCCCGTTATAGGTATGGATGGGGCTTTTATTAAGGGACCACATCCAGGACAGTTATTGGCAGCTGTTGGGATTGATGGGAAGAATAGAATGTTCCCTATAGCTTATGCTGTTGTGGAGATAGAAAACAAAGATATGTGGGAATGGTTCATCCAAAATTTGATAGTAGATTTAGGCATTGAAAATGGGCAGATTTAGGCATTGAAAATGGGCATGCTTATGCTTTCATATCAGACAAACAAAATGGGTTAGGACTTGCCCTTGCTGATTTGATTCCTAATGCCAAACATAGGCATTGTGTAAGGCACTTCTACAACAATTTCAAGGCTTCACATTCTAGCTTGTGTTTGAAGAAAATTTTGTAGGATGCAGCTAGGGCAACAACTAAACCTTGGTGGCAATGTCATATGAAAAGGCTGAAAATAGAAAGAGAGGAAGCTTGGAAGTGGCTCCATCCAAAATTAGCTGAACATTGGGGTCGATCACACTTCAAACAACATTATAAGTGTGAAATTTTGCTAAACAACTTGTGTGAAGCTTTCAATGCCTCCATCTTGAAGGCAAGGGGTAAACCAATTCTTGGAATGCTTGAGGCTATAAGGACTAATCTCATGGTGAGGATGGAAAACATGAGGGTTGCTGCTTGGAAGTGGAAAAGGTCAGTTAGTCCAAGGATTGAGAAAATTGTTGAGAAAAATAAGCTTGAGGCTGGATATTGCAATCCAATATTATCTGGGGATATAAAGTATGAAGTGACAAACATGCATGGAGGACAATATGTTGTGGATCTAGGAACAAAATCATGTTTTTGTGGGAGATGGCAACTTTGTGGAATACCATGTCCTCATGCAATTTGTTGCATTTTTAGAAGAAAGCAAGACCCTTATGACTATGTACATGACTACTACAAGAAGGATGCTTATCTCAAGTGTTATAACCCTATTATATCACCAATGCCTAGCATGGATCAAGTGGACAACATATGGTCCTCACCCTTTGCTACCTCTTGTGTTTAAGAAGCAAGTTGGGAGGCCAAGAAAGAAGCGAATTAGAGAGCAAGAAGAGCCACCAGCTCCCACATCAGGAAACAAACTAAGGAGGTGGGTTTATGACAAGTTCAAATGCACTAAATGTGGCCAAGAGGGCCACAACAAGAAAACATGTGGGACATCCTCAAAAAAACAAGTATTAATTTGGTTTGGTTTGCAGCCTCAAAGTGCTCAAGTTCTTAAAAATGTGATGTACTTAATTAAGTACTAATCTTGTGATTTGGTTTGCAACCTCAAAGTGCTCAAGTTAGGCAAAGGACACGGAAGTTAAAGGTTACTTTTTATCATTTTGAGTTTTTTTTTTGGGTCAATATTAGTGTTAGTATTATATTATGCCAATTTTGTATAAGTTTTTTCATTTTCTAATTAAGTTACAAGAGGAGGCAAGATGAGGCAAGCAAGTTCAACTTCAAGAGTTAATTCACAACCTCAAAGTTCAGCTACAAGGGTTAATTCACAACTTCCACGTTCAACTCCAAGTTCACAACCATCTTCATCACATCAACAATTTTCAACTTCACAGCCTTCTTCATCACAACAAGTCTTAGCACCTCCACTCCAAAAAAGAAGATTGAAGTTTCCAGCTCAAAGGGGACGAGCATGGAGAGTTGATAGGAAATTGGAAGAAGAAAGGGTTTAGGGTGTCAGCTTTTGATGTGAATTTGGATGGCAGTTAACATATCCATTGGTTTAGATATTTTTTGATGTTGGAGAACTGATAGAACTGATAGCTTTTGATGTGAAGAAAAAATAGTTTAGGGTGGTAGTTTTTGCAATGACTTTATATGGGAGCTTTTTATGTGAACTAATGTTCTTAAGATGACATTTTGTATAAGAACTTATGTTGTTCATGAATAAGTTAAACTAATGGGAATGGATATTGTTCAGGTTACTATTGTTCTTGTTTAAGCATTTGGGAAACCAAGCATTTGATATTGTTCATGTTGTTTAGGTTTTTAAGCATTTAGGATCATTGAATTTGGGATAATTCAATTTGCCTTGTTGGGATCCTTGCATTCTTTTTTTCTTTTTCTTTTTTTACCTCAATTTATAACATACACCTAATTAGTTGCTTAAAAACCAACATATTTTCAAATCTAAATAGATTTCATTCATTACCACAAGATGTACTTCAAACAACCATTGTCATACCCTAAATACAGCCACTGTTAAGCCCTAAATACATCCACCTACATCAACCTAAAATGGCCTTCCACCACAAAATACAAAACACATACCACAACTTACAATTCCTTCAACCACAAAATAAAACATCCCAAACTACATACTCCATTACTCAACATCCCAAACTACACAGACTCCATTACTGAACATCCCAAAGCTTTTTCTCATGCCAAAAACATAGAAAAATAAATCCATGACAGAACCAGCACAATCCAAAGCTTTTTCTCCTTATATAGAACATCACGCAGCTACTCCTCCAGAGATACCATGTGTCTAACAAGCATAGCCACGACTTGGTCGTCCTCTCCTTTAGTTGGTGCTTCGAACCCTGCTTCTTCTCTTCGGTTAGCCATTGTTGTGCACTCGTTAAAGATGCTTGCTGTTATGAAATGGAATGAATGGATATCTAGCAATTTTCTCTTATATAGAGCAGTTAATGAATCCAAAAACCTAAGAAAATATAGGGAAATGGGTTTTGAGGGGTGGGTTAGGTCGAAGGGGGAGTGTTTTGACAATTTTAACTCTGCACGTGACCTCACGTGACTGGATTTGATGACCTTTGTGGATGGAATGTGACTGCAGGAACATTTTGATGGGTGCGATGTAACATAAGAGACTAATGTCAAAAAAAAAACATAAAGGACCAAAGGTTATAAAGTGGCAAACCTCAGGGACCATTTGTGATAAAAAGCCTTTAGAAAATGATCACTATGGATTAGCTCATTAACAGTTTCATCTGCAATGACCAAAATGCCAAATGATCCCAACGTACACTCTCATTCACACTCTTATGTTTCCAATTTCAAAGTCCCAAATATGTCCACATTTTCAGTCAAACAAAAAAGAAATGTTAGCAAGTAGGAAAATATGATTATGTAACAACAAATATCATTTTTAAGGCTTTTTGGTCTTCTGGGCTTCACCTACCAAGCCCCAAGCAATTAAATGCTCTCTTTCCTTTTGGCTTTTTTTCTTCATCAACTCTTTCTCACTCCTCATTCACCCCTTTACACCAAAAAGCTACTAAAACCAGTGAGAGTCGGTTTTCATTTCAGAGGAGATGAGGCAAGACCAAAACTAGTTGCAAAGCCCTTTTTTGGCTAGGCATGCTCTGCCCTCAACAACTACTCCTTGGCCCTTCTGTGTACTACCAAGTTACCATCTTTTTATCTTTTTCTTTTTCTTCCCCTGTTTTTGATTCTTCTGCTTCTGCAACTCAACTGTTTGATTGATCTTTTCTCGTTGTTTTGAAATGGGTACAGAAAATGTCATTGAAGTAGGCGATTTCTATCAAGTGGACCAGTACAAGTTGCTTCCATCGTCACCCCTACACAGCTCGAGGGGGCTCGGGTCGTCATGGTGCACCTTCATAAATAGTCTTGTTTTCTAGTTTGGGTTTTCATTTTGTTTCACTTTTGTTGCATACGCAGGTGAGTGAGATTGATCGACACACAGTGTGTGTGGGGTGCCCAAGCATTCATACTTTGCACACTCACATTACTGAACAAGGCTATCAATTTGGGAATCTAATTCCCGCACTTGATGCACGGTATGTGATGACTCCACAAGTGGCTGCAAAGGTGTTTTTCGGGAGAATCCCAACCAAGGAAATTGCATATTGGAGTAACATTTGGAGCTTTTGGGCTTTTACACCCGCAACTCAACTGTTTGATTGATCTTTTCTCGTTGTTTTGAAATGGGTACAGAAAATGTCATTGAAGTAGGCGATTTCTATCAAGTGGACCAGTACAAGTTGCTTCCATCGATCACCCCTACACAGCTCGAGGGGGCTCGGGTCGTCATGGTGCACCTTTATAAATAGTCTTGTTTTCTAGTTTGGGTTTTCATTTTGTTTCACTTTTGTTGCATACGCAGGTGAGTGAGATTGATCAACACACAATGTGTGTGGCGTGCCCAAGCATTCATACTTTGCACACTCACATTACTGAACAAGGCTATCAATTTGGGAATCTAATTCCCGCACTTGATGCAAGGTATGTGATGACTCCACAAGTGGCTGCAAAGGTGTTTTTCGGGAGAATCCCAACCAAGGAAATTGCATATTGGAGTAACATTTGAAGCTTTTGGGCTTTTACACCCGCAACTCAACTGTTTGATTGATATTTTCTTGTTGTTTTGAAATGGGTACATAAAATGTCATTGAAGTAGGCGATTTCTATCAAGTGGACGAGTACAAGTTGCTTCCATCGATTACCCCTACACAGCTCGAGGGGGCTTGGGTCGTCATGGTGCACCTTCATAAATAGTCTTGTTTTCTAGTTTGGGTTTTCATTTTATTTCACTTTTGTTGCATACGCAGGTGAGTGAGATTGATCGACACACAGTGTGTGTGGCGTGCCCAAGCATTCATACTTTGCACACTCACATTACTGAACAAGGCTATCAATTTGGGAATCTAATTCCCGCACTTGATGCAAGGTATGTGATGACTCCACAAGTAGCTGCAAATGTGTTTTTCGGGAGAATCCCAACCAAGGAAATTGCATATTGGAGTAACATTTGGAGCTTTTGGGCTTTTACACCTGCAACTCAACTGTTTGATTGATCTTTTCTTGTTGTTTTGAAATGGGTGCATAAAATGTCATTGAAGTAGGCGATTTCTATCAAGTGGACCAGTACAAGTTGCTTCCATCGATCACCCCTACACAGCTCGAGGGGGCTCGGGTCGTCATGGTGCACCTTCATAAATAGTCTTGTTTTTTAGTTTGGGTATTCATTTTGTTTCACTTTTGTTGCATGCGCAGGTGAGTGAGACTGATCGACACACAATGTGTGTGGCGTGCCCAAGCATTCATACTTTGCACACTCACATTACTAAACAAGGCTATCAATTTGGGAATCTAATTCCCACACTTGATGCAAGGTATGTGATGACTCCACAAGTGGCTGCAAAGGTGTTTTTCGGGAGAATCCCAACCAAGGAAATTGCATATTGGAGTAACATTTGGAGCTTTTGGGCTTTTACACCCGCAACTCAACTGTTTGATTGATCTTTTCTCGTTGTTTTGAAATGGGTACAGAAAATGTCATTGAAGTAGGCGATTTCTATCAAGTGGACCAGTACAAGTTGCTTCCATCGATCACCCCTACACAGCTCGAGGGGGCTCGGGTCGTCATGGTGCACCTTTATAAATAGTCTTGTTTTCTAGTTTGGGTTTTCATTTTGTTTCACTTTTGTTGCATACGCAGGTGAGTGAGATTGATCAACACACAATGTGTGTGGCGTGCCCAAGCATTCATACTTTGCACACTCACATTACTGAACAAGGCTATCAATTTAGGAATCTAATTCCCGCACTTGATGCAAGGTATGTGATGGAAAGGTGAGAATATTGCATATGGAGTATGAATAAACACAGAAGAAGATTTGAAACCTTATGAGGAGTAGGAAGAAGAGGAAGCTCGATGATCCCGTTGTAAGGGCCAAATGGCTTGCAGAGAGGCAAGGACTCTGTTTTTGAATTAATTGGTTATATTAATTAGTGTTGATATCATATGCTAATTAGTGTTAATTAGTGACATAGCATGTCTTAGTCATTCTGAACTCTTATTTTAGTGACCTTGTGTACAAGTTGCAGTATAGTATTAGTAAGGTTGAAACTTGAAAGTCTAATAAGATAGTTCCCTGATTTGTCTTGTGATGAAGGTACAAGTTAGAAAATGAGAAGGTGGAAAAGCTGTCAATTGAAGTTACAATGCTGAAGAGAGATGCAGCGGCTGCAATCACCACTATACTAAAAAACAAGGACATAAATGAAGCTGGCGTTGAAGACCCTTGTTGCACCCCACCACCTCCAGGTGATAATCCCACTCATCAAGACTCCGCTTGTGCGAGAGAACTTAGGCCCCGTTTGGTTCATAGGAAAGGAGGTTTGGGAATGGGAATTCAATTGCTTTTCCAAGTTTGGTAAGTCCAGGCATGGGAAATGGTTGCCTGGGACATGGGAAAGTAGGGGGAAAAGTGAAGCTCTCCTCTCAACTTGGGTTTTGTTTTTCCTCATCACGGGAAAGTTTGGGAAAATGAGCCAACATTCAATGCACAATTTTCATGACTATTTTGTCCCCGTGAACAATTTAGAATTACAATGTATCATTAAATGCATTCTTTTTTTATTTGATTTGATATGGGTATAATTGAAAAATTATACAAATTTTATTTTCCATTCCTACTCAAAACAAACATGGGAAATGAAACAAAGTGAAATCTCTGATTACTTTCCCGACAGTACTAAACGTGGGAAATGAATCTTTCATTTCCCGTTCCTTGGGAATTGACATGGGAAGTGATTTCCTCTCAAATCCATTCCATGAACCAAATGAGGCCTTAAAGAAGTCAAAGAAGAACTGGACAAACTATGGAGGTGATCAAATCAATAATCCTTTATGTTTTATTTTTTAATTTCTCTTTTAATTTAGCAACCACAAAAAGTGATCAAACCACTTATTCTTCATTTATTTTTCATGTCCTCTAGTCTAACTTTACAGGTATTGGGAGATTGTTAGAAAGGCCTAGCCTTGAGTCTTCCTTCCTAAGCAGCAGCAGCAGCAGGATATGGAGGAGATCCTCACCTCAGTGCAACTCTCTATCTATCTATCTAAAATATATCATTAGGAACTTAACCAAGGTGTATTGGGGTTTATTTACATTGGCTTCTCTTGGTCTTAACCAAGCTATATTAGGAACTTACTTAACCAAGCTATATCAATTTAAGTTGCTGAATTTTGGTCATGCTGGTTGTTGGTTCAATTGGGGCTTTGTTTTCTGTCTTTAGCCAAACTTTGGCCAAAAGCAAGTTGGGCCCAGCGACTTTATAAAATAAACTTGGTAGTTTATTTTATCTTCTTGTAGCAATCTAAACAAACAAATTTAAATATATCTGCAAAATTTAAGAGAAAGAATGAAGTTGGAATAGCAACAGATGCCAAAGATTTGTAGTTATAGTAACCTATTACAATACATTGGAAATCAAAATACGGTAAATAAAAGTAGATGCGTTTTTTTAGCAATTTGCATTAGAAATCATAATTACAATTCCACTCTCTCTTTTCGTCATTTTTGGGTGGATGAATTGAGTATGTTTGTACCTCAAAGTTCAAACGCTGCCATGCAAAATTGCAACTTCGATGAATTCAGTATGTTTCTATTCATACCAGATTCACCTTCCAACCGTAGTAGGCATGGGGTTCATAACTTCACCAAGAGTTAGTTGTACTTATACACAGGGGGGCCGGCCCTGACTTTCGAGTGGCCCTAGGCTAGAAATGAAAATGTGGCCTATTTATCTTTCATTCTCCTGAATATAATAAACTAATATGGAAAAAAAATTATACAATTAAGTATAATTTGGATAAATAAACACGAATCCAGTATTGGCCATATAAACGTTGCCCCAAACTAAAAATAAACAAGAATGAAGATACAAATATTTTTGCACTCTTTCATATTTCCTCGCTAAATAATCTACTAACAAGAATTTTTGGATAAATAAAAGATTTTCTAGTCCCTATTGACTTTCTTTCATTAATTGCTACTTTTAGCAATTAAATACTTGTATACATGCAATTGATGTTCATATATTACATCATTTTCATTTGGACTCCTCAGAAACACTTATAATCATATTTGGGGCCCTTAAATACCAAACTATTGAAATTATTCTCCTCCAAAATTATATTCTTCAACTTGGTACATATATATAATTTGGGGCCCTACAAATGCGAGGCGCATGGCCATCGCCCTCCTTGCCCACCCTCAGGGCCGGCACTGCTTGTACAGCACCCAAAATTGTTTCCGACACGTCATAAAATAATATGCCACGTGTATTATCAGGATCTCTCGTGAGGGAATCATGGGTTATCATTGTTGAGCTAAAGAGTGGCCATGGCCCCATGTCTCCATAATCTGAAGATTAGAAAGTTGGTTTTCACATGGTACGTAAAAATTACAATCCATTCAATTGAACTAGAAGAAAAAAAACCCCAATTAAAATGAGTTGAGTTGTTAAAAGGGGATTTTTGGACTTTTGATTGCAACTTGGAAGCACATTTGGCTGGCTCAGCCGAGCTCAATTTGGCCTGGCTCGCTGACTGCTTTATTATTTATAAGAATTTATGTTCATTTTAATAAGAGACATTAAAAATTAGAAGCTAATTGTCTCACTTATGTTTTACTTACACTCTCTTACTGGAAATTGTATGACCATGACTTAACGTCTACTATAGCTATACAACATAAAAAATTTCTTTGACCACCATTATTTATAAAATAGGATTGTAAGTAAAATGGTACCGTACGAATACAAAATTTGTTTATAATGAACTAAAATAAAAACAAACAAAAAAAAATTATTTGAGTGTATGCTTTGGAGCAAATAGATATATAAGAGTTACAAGATATTCTAAAACATAGAAAATACATCTATGTTATATATCTTGGAATAGATATATAAGATATTCCAAGATCTATAAGAGTTACAAGATATTATATACATCTTGGACCTATAAACCGTCTATACCTGAGGAGTAGTAGCCCATATCAAATTTTGGCTAAACTAAACCGTTTTAAACTTACTTTAGCTACACCACGAGTATGCACAAAAACAAGTAATTGAGGTAAAGTAATTTTCATATTTTAATATCAATCTTAAAATACCTGAAGAATTCAAATTCATTTCACATTGGTCATAGTCAACCATTAATTAAACGGTGGTCACTTTCTTTATTATTATTTTTCACAAATCTCTTTTATTGCATGCTTTTAACAAAGCGTGTTACATTCTCAAATGTGGCAAGTATTTTGATTTTTCATTATCCTTAGCAATCTTTTTATTCAAGACCAAAGACAAAAAAATAAAAGCCTCGGATATACGCGCTAAAAGCGAGCCAACTGGCGCGGTGGAGCCAAGCCTAAGACTTTACTCTCTCTCTCCACACACAGAAAACTGGTGGGAACTTTCACTACCTGGTATATATTTTTGGTTCCCAATGCTCAAAACACAAACATTTCACTTCAATCTTTTGCCGCTTCCACCATTAAAATGCTCTTCAACTTTCCCTGCAACTCTCAGCTGCTTCCTCTCTCTTGTCAGTTGTATCTACCGTCACAAAAACAGAGCCAATTGAACTCTCTCAGTAAAAGCTAGCACAAACCAGACAACCAGCTAACCAACCAACCAACCAAACCATGTTTGATGATGAAAGTCCCAAACTTCCTAACCCACTCATTGTCTTTATCAACCAATTGCAATACTTAAAAAGATCGATACTTTCCGTTCTTCTTAGCTTGCCCACTTCTCTTCTTGCTCTGCTTCTCCTTCTCCTTTTGGCCTACAATGGCTTCTATGTCTTCTGTATTTACCTTCCTCTTTCCAAGCCCTCGCCGGACCCTGCCATTTTCTCCCCGGGAAATCTCGCCGGGGATTCTGTAAGTAATTGGGTTCCTGCGCATGTTTCTTCTTCTTCTTCAAGTTCAAAAATTTCTTCTTCTGTGATGTATGTGGTGAAGGAAGAAAATGCGCCTATGTTCTTAAAAACTCATTTGCCTCCTCTGCACAACCCAAGAAATTCAATGGTACCCATCCCAAAATTTTCACTCCAAAGGCCAAGGCGGATCAGAAAACACAAGCGCAAGCTCAAAAGCTTACCCCCTGAACCAAAACTCTCTCTGTTTTCAACAAGAATGAGAGACTTCTTTGCTGGTAACTCTTCTTCTTGTAAAGTCAGGTTCTTTATGACTTGGATTTCGTCCAAGACTTTTGGAAACAGGGAATTGCTGGCTGTGGAGAGCTTGTTCAAGTCCCATCCAAATGCTTGTTTGGCCATAGTCTCAAATTCGCTGGATTCAGAGAAAGGAAGTCAAATTTTGAGGCCATTCTCAGAAATGGATTTCAGGGTAATGGCAATTTCTCCGGACTTTGATTACTTATTCAAGAACACTCCAGCAGAAGCTTGGTATAGTGAGCTAAGGACAGGGAAAGTGAATCCTGGTGGAGTTTCTTTGGGTCAAAATCTCTCTAATTTGCTTAGGCTTGCTTTGTTGTATAAGTTTGGTGGTATTTATTTAGACACAGATGTTATAGTGCTAAAGAGTTTATCAAAGTTGAGAAATGTGATTGGAGCTCAGGCAATTGATGCCCAAACTGGGAATTGGAGCAGACTGAATAATGCTGTGTTGGTATTTGATAAGAACCATCCATTGATCTTCAAGTTTATCCAAGAATTTGCTCTCACATTTGATGGGAACAAGTGGGGTCACAATGGCCCTTACTTGGTTTCAAGGGTGGTTTCAAGAGTGAGAGAAAATCCAAAAAACCCAGGTTTTAATTTCACTGTCTTAACACCCTCAGCGTTCTATCCGTTTAACTGGAGCCGAATTCGGAGTCTCTTTCGGGGTCCTAAAGATGAGCTTCATTCAAAATGGTTACTTGCAAAGCTGAGGCATATTTGTTCTCAAAGCTTTGCACTGCATTTGTGGAACAGCCAGAGTAGACGGCTGAATGTTGAGAAGGGAAGCATTATTGATCATCTAATGTCAGAATTTTCAATCTTTCCCAATTCTTCAGCTTCAAGCTCTGTCAAGATAGAATAAGGTTGATAAATTGTGTATGTGTTACTTTGTCTTGTTCATTGTTTTAGAGGTTGGTTGTTTTTCTATTTAAGATATGTTTCAACTGCCAACTCAGTTCGTTCAGATATTGTGGTGGTGAATGGCTGAGGAGGAATAAAAGAAATAATAACCCAAAAAATCGAAAATCAAAATGATTTTTTCTTGTATATTTATCGTTGGTTCTCATGATGAAGAAATTTATCTTGGCCCTTTTAATTTTCTGCACTTGTACTATCTTATGGAGATCAGAAAATGCAAAGAAGTTATAGCATTTGAAGATTTCATTTCCTGCTCTTTTCTGAGGAGGCTTTCTGCGATACTGCATTAGGTGTAGGGAATCTTTCATGAACTTAAAATGTCAAAGCTATAGAAGTAGTTTTGGATTGTCTAATTGGTTTTAAGCAAATTATGGGGAACAAAAAGCTTATTCTAATTTATAACCTTTGAATCTCCATTCTGATTACTTTATTGTGAAAGCGATATATAAGCTTCCAATCAATATGGGCACCTACTTCCTTGCCTGATGATGCACGTCACTATATGCTTCCCTTTTATATTCTCTCATTAGTCCTAAGATTAGATGCCAAAATTGTAACCCTTAATCCATAATTTATTATGGCCTCTGAGGGTTTCAATTTTGAAAGTAAAGACTTTTCTTGTCAGTGCTTTTGTTTGATGGGTTCAAAATCATCAAAGTAGAAGGTTGACGCTGATTGAATTGGGTTTTATCGTGTTTCGTGTGACTTGTAATGTGAATCAAGTAAGGATGTTATCTGCCATGTGTGTTTGAGGAGGCTAAGCACTAGCAAATTGTGGTGATCTATCTGAATTCGAGTACGCATGTTTAGGTGAGACACATACTTCTTGCTAATTGTCCAGAGCAACAAGGCAGAAGACATGCCGCTCATCATGCTTATCTGCCATGTGTTTTAAGATATCAGAAAAAAAAAAAAACAAAACAAGAAGAAATAAATAAATTAATTGAGTGAAAGATGGACCTAAACAAGTCATTGACTTATAGTTTTTCTTCCTCTATAAAGTATTCAAGTGATCTTAACATAAAATTTTATTCAAATATATTTCAGAACATGCTGAAGTTTCTAACATCAGATCTCAAGCATTAATGGGTTCCAATCTCTGTATCATGGAGTGTGAATCACTACATCTTCTTTGCAGATAGTTTTCTGTACTTTACAGAGTGGCCACATGGTTATAGTTACAGGCCATATTTATGATCCACCTTAGCCCTACATGCACAATTAGTTCTCTCTTTGTGTAAAGACGGTTCTTTCTTGCGGCAATGGGCTTGTTGCTCAAGTGGTTAAGAACATCTGCATTCTAGGTCATAGATTCGATTCCCCCCTCCCCCAATATCACTTTGTACCCAAAAAAAATAAGACGGTTCTTGTGAATGTCTACGTATATTCTAATTCTTGATTGAATATGCTTGACCTAAAAGGAGGGATTATTCTGGGACCAGTTTCTACTCAAGGACAAGATTCACACTGGAAGTTGTATATGTTTAAGCATCTAAGTATAACCTTTATGGGATTGTCCTTGTCTTTATGTTGAACGTGTTGGTCTACACCACATGTGGCCTTAATATGTTCTTTCACTTTCACTATGTTTCCGCTCATCAAATAAATGTTGATATCCTCCTAAAAGAACATATTGATTCAGGGATTACTGCTAAAATTAAGGTAGACAAAATAGTACTGTCAAGCTTATTCAATCAAACAGCAAGAACACTAAGCAATGCACATATTTCAATTTCTCTGAGATGCTTCTAACATCACACAGATATAAGGCTTTTAGGTAATAGAAGATAATATATTGCACATCCCGGAAGACATAAAGATCAACTATCACAAAGATATCAATGCCCTTTCGGCCAAGAGTTTGGAAATGCCAAAATCAGATACATGATGAACCACTGAGGTTGAATAACCATGATGCAGATATTCCAACGCTAATGCAACATCTAGCAGTATGTTTAGTCTTTGCAGTAGATCCAAAAAATAGTTGGGAGAATACTACAAATTCTCAAGGCACCCACTAAGCATGCCCTCCAGTATATCTCAAGGCTTTGAAATCAAAATTGGAACAACTTGTAATGATTTTGATGAGAGTTGTGTGGCAGATGTTGCTCAATGTTTCACATTCACAATCAGAAGTCTTTGGATGTTGGAAAGTGTTCCTTTGTTCACAGAACTGAAATCTCCTCCGCCTAGCAACCTGCGTGATAAGGTAATGTATTTGCTGGATTTGATGTGTCATGCACATATTCTATTTCATTGAACTATATTATCTAACAACCATAACTGGATTCAAAGTACCCTTTGAAGAGTTGAACAGAAACAGGAAAAAAAAACTCTCACATCAGCTACACTCTGATAGGAAAAATTGAGTGGAACAAGGTTACAACAAGGCCTTTGACTAAACCCTGGTACAAATGGCAAATGAAAACAAATTAACAGTCCATAGATTATTCAGTAACAAATGAAAACCACCAAGAACCATAGGAACCACACATCTAGATTTAGAGCTGCTTAATAAAATGTATAGAGTTGTAGAGAACCAGAAACACAATCCTTATTGTTTCAATTAACTCAACTCCATCTGATTTCTATCTTACGAGCCTTCATGGTGAAGAACATGGAAGCTCTAAATAAGTTCAAGTACATGGGGGCCAAGAACAAGATGACAGAATCTTGACCTCTTTTGGTTCTGTTATAATATGTGCAATCGGTACACTTTGCAGACAAATCAGTATAATACTGCTCAAACAATTTGGTGAAAAATAAGTATACTAGGACAAAATATGTGTAACCCGCAACCTGCCCAATATGGCTTTGGGCTTGCAGGCTCTACTGTTGGAAGTTTGTGGTTTAGCAATCAAGTATGCCTCCCACTCATGCTTTCTGCACTAGACGCTCTGCATCTCCCATTTCAACCTCACCGCTTTGCCATTCTCCTTTATCTTGGAAAAGCATTTCAATTTCTTCTAAAGACTTTCCTTTTGTTTCTGGAACACATGTATGGACAAAAGCAACAGAGAGAGCTGAAATCACTGAAAAAATAAAGAAGGTTCCTGCTACTGTTATTGCTCGAGACACGGAGAGGAAGGACATGGTAATCACACCACTACTGACCCTACTACCAACAGCCCCCAGGGCGGATGCTTGAGCTCGAAGTTTAAGAGGGAAGACTTCAGATGACAAGACCCAACAAATTGGGCCAATTCCTACTGAAAAGAAAGCTACATTTCCACAAACAGTTAATATTGCCAATCCAATTCCCAGTTTTCCATTTCCTGGAAGAGCTAGAGCAAGGCTCAGACCAAATAAACAAGTGGTCATTCCTATTGTGCTCACATAAAGCAAAGGCTTTCTGCCCACTCTATCAATGAGAAAGATAGCTACCAAGATGAACACAGTTTTGGTAAACCCAACAACAACAGTTGCAGCAAGAAGTTGAGTGTTGCCTTTGATCCCAGCATTTTTGAAAATTGTTGGACTATAATACACAGTTGCATCAATACCGGTAATCTGTTGGAAACATTGGATTCCACAACCAGTAATCAGCATTCGACGAACTGCAGGATTAGGATTCAAAATTTCGTTCCATATAGCTTTTGCTTCATACTTTTCAGCATTAGCCATCCCTGCAGCTAATTGTATTTCAGCCAATCTTTCCTCCACATCACTTTCACTCTCATTTGTCTTGGTCAGTACTATTTTTGCTTCTTCAATCCTATTCTGCATCACCAACCACCTTGGAGATTCAGGGATCACAAAAAGAGAAAATCCAAGAAAGACTGAAGGTATGATTCCCACACCAAGCATGACCCTCCAGCTCATATGCACTGGAAGTCCCGAAAAAGCATAGTTTGATATGTATCCAAGAAGGATACCTAGATTTACAAAAATCTCAGGAAAAGATGTAAGCGAGCCTCTGGCTATTGCAGGAGAAATCTCAGCAATGTAAACAGGTGCGATCATGACCCCGAACCCTATCCCCACTCCGGCAAAGAGTCTACCAATCATCAGCACTTCAAAAGAAGGAGCAAGAGCCATTATGAGAGCACCAGTCTGAAAGACAAAGGATGCAAATGCAATTGTCCACTTTCTACCAATGGCATCTGATGTTTTTCCACCTGCTAAACTACCCAATAGGGAGATTATGCTCAAAATTCCAACAAGAAGTTCTTGTTGTACGTCTGTGATTTTTAGATCCTCTTGGATGAACAAAATTGCTCCACTCATAACACCCACATCTGCATCGTGATAAATACACATTATAAACCACGTAGTTGTACAGTAGTACTAAACCCACATTACCAGCTAAGTAAAGGGACATAAATTAGAAAGGTTAAGATTGACTTCAAGAATCTTCTTAAATAAAAACCAAAATCACAATGGATTAGGCCCAGAGAAAAAGAAAAAACAATGGAACAACATATTCTCGAAAGGCGATGACTTTCATTGTCAAAGCAGATTCTTTACTTCATTGTGCTAGTTTCAATTGCTCAAAGCATTTAAAAAAGCATATTGCAAGATGACACTTTTAACTTCAGAGGTGAAATTTGTCCCCTATATTTCTGGAACTTAACCCAAAACATGATATTTCTGTTCACTTGGGTTATCTCAATATATAAACTAAAATGACTCTTGATCTGAATCCAATTGCGTCCACTTAGATGATCCAACTGTCTTCACGGGCTTGTAACATTTTAATCCAACAAGACAAAAAGTGTCTTTTAACAATTAAGTTGAAAACATTCGTAGAAAATTTACATCAATTGCAGAAAAAAGTTCACTAAAACACCAAGTTAAACGTGCACTATATTTGTGCTATATCTATTGTTTATATAAAATGCCAGACAACTGAAGAAGTTGATTGAGTCTGACACATAACTCCAGTTGATTGAGTCTTCACAAAACAAATAGATCGAAAATAAACATATTAAAATAAAGAAAATACATTGAAAACAAAAAAAGAAAACCAAAATTGAATAAAACCAAAATAGTATATCAAGAATTAAGCAGATCAAGCTGAAAACATATAGATCATGTTGAAGATCAGGTTCAAGTACCAACCGTATCCAAGAAGCACGGAATTGAGAGAGGCAAAGATGGCGCAGGCAAAGACATATTTCCGGGTATTTCGGTTTTCCTTTCTCAATGGAATATCTTCCTCTGTGTCTACAACCTCGGACTCCATTCTCTTGTACTTGGTCTTGCTCCCAAGTGGAAATTCAGAACCAGACACTCCATTCTCAGTAGCATTCTTATTTTCCTCTCCACCCACCAACCCCATCACCTCTTCTCCTTCTCTCTCTAGATATATAGATGTGTCTGTGTCTACAATGTATATAATATATGGGACTCTCTCTCTCTATCTCTATCTTTCTCCTCCTCCTCCTCCTCTGTGCCGTTCCTGTGTGTTGTTATGAGGAGGAAGAGAAAGCGAGGACCTTTATTACGTGGACAACTGTTGTTTTGAGCTCTTAAGCCGAGACAATTCAATTTTCCAGAGAAGAACAGAGGATTTTCTATGTGTTTTCTCACAGATCTGAAACAGAGGAGGAGGCAGAAACTGAGAAACAGAGGAGGATGTTTTTTTTGGGTAAGAACTAGAATAGAATCCAGCACATATGGTGAGTGAAAGAAAGAAAGAGGTTTTGTGCGGACCGACCCGCGTTTCTTACACACATCACGGACATTTTCTCATGTTTATATTTTTTGTGCGTCTCTTTCCCTTTATTCTCAAGCAAAATAAGGATTCTGCACATTTAAGAAAGGGTTGCTTTTTTTTTTTTTTTTTCTTCTTTAAAATAAATAAAATTTGCATTTTAAAACAAATTTTAAATATTGACATTTATATAACTATTTTTCGTTCCGGAATTTATAAAACTATTTATAGACTCTATTTAATTTATTTAGATTTATAAAACTATTGTTTGATCATTTGTCGGCGAGACTTATGGAGGTGGGACAATTGAAAGTCTAAAAATTATCACAGCACATCGTCAAAGCTTTGTTAAAAAAAAAGTCATAAATTCAAATTGCATGGACCAGTCAAATTTTATAAAATAAAAATAAAAATTTAAAAATTTATCTTATTGAAGAGGAAGACAAACCCCTTCAAATCAAGGATCACAATGTCATGTATGGCTCATCTAATTTGGAAGGCAATCTTCTTCAATTCTATCCTTTTTAGAAATCTAACATGAGTACAAAATTCTTGTACAAAGGTGTGCACATGCATTAATTATTAAAATTCAAAATGACATTATTTTAGAGTGCTGTTATTTTCACTCTTGTCCTATTTTTTTACCGACCTTATCTTTCCATCCACCATATAGATTTGAAAAGACACAATGCTATTTTTCACCCTCCATAGTTCCATATCTTTATATGCATTTTATGGTAAATTAAATTAAAATAAAGTAAAAAATAATACCCAATGTCATCATAGAGATTGACTCAACTTCATATAATTAAAAGATCTCTTTTTTATTTATTTAAATGATCCAACCACGTGGACTAATATGGAAGAATCAATTTCACTTCCTTGTTGTAACCCATTAGAAACCAAAAATTGGTAGCCCAATTTCAAAATGCGATCAAGTTCTCAAGAAGGTTCCAAAAGGGTGGAGTTGCGCTGTGTCAGAGGTAGGGAGAGAGATGAGCTATGATGGGAGGAAGGCGGAAGGATTGCGGAGATGGTGATTTGGGGCTGGGGTAAGTCGGGATGGGACGTGAGGGAGGGAGATATACACACACCATAGTATATAATTTAGGTTTTAGTCACAAAAAAATTTTCACTTTTGAAAAAAGCCAAAGTTTTTTCAAAAAAGACAAAAAAAACCTCTAAAAACTAAAGACATGCAAATGTAAAGGATTCCTTAGGAAATCCAAAAATAAATATGGACAATTTAGTCCATTTTGGCTTCTTTTAAAAAATTTATCTCTCCTGTGGTCTTTTCCAAAGTCTCCCGGCAATGTTTTTAATCATTTGAACTAAGTCTCTTTCTCGAATAGTATTCTAGATTATTTTTTAAAATTAAATTTATTACAATTAAATTTTAATTTTAAAAAATAATCGAGAATACTATTCGAGAAAGAGACTTATAGTTCAAATGATTAAAAACATTGCCCGTTTGACATTGCTTATTTGGGGTGATAAATGATTTTTTTAAAATTATTTGAAAGTCCAGCCCGTTTGGTAAACTATGAGAAAATCATTTATTGTTAAAAATTGGTGTGAGAGAAAGCTATAAGGGAAAACAGCTAATGAGGTGTTTTTATTTTCTGATTATGCAGGAATTAGGTTCGAAGAGGCGCTGGGTTTAATGATTATGCATGAATCATTTTCTGATTATGCGGGAATCAGTACCAACAACACTTTTAACGAAAAGTTTACCAAATATCAAACTGCTTTATCTCACAGCAAATCTGACAACGAGTATTTTCACAGCACAATAATACCAAACTGCCCCTTAATCTTCTTAAGTCTTGTATTTAATTTCCCTGTCTTTCAATATCACTTATATTAGAAGAAAAAAATACAAAATTTTTTTATTTGCGAGGAAACAAAAACCATAATTATGGTCCACATCCACATCCACATCCACATCATATTATGGTAGGATTGCCTGCTGGTGGGACATGGGTTGGATGTCGCTTTGTAGTTCAGTAAACATTGGGCCTAAAGTCCAAAGTCCAGCGCAATGGGCCTTGATCCGGCCCAACTTTTGCTATAGCCTCTCACGTGATGAGTCACGTGCCAGTTCGTGTACCTATAAAAACCAACCCCATTATCCACCCCCCAGTTAATTCTCCCTTTTACACACACTGACGGACAGTGCGCTGCGGGAGCCTCTTTCTATTTGTTTTCGTTGAGAGCTCAAGACCGATCCTAAACATGACTGCGGAGGTTCTCTCGCAGCCAAACGGCGTCGTCGCGAACGGCGACCTGAATCCAGTCTCTAACAACGCGACCGCTGCCAAGAATTCGAAGGAGAGCGAACGACGTCGGCGCAGGAGAAAGCAGAAGAAGAACAACAAAGCCTCTCAGGCGCCGGAAGCCAGCGCCGGCGACGAGAGCGACGAGGGTGATGCCAAGGAGAGCAAAGTCCCTCAACAGGTTCATTGCTTCTCTTTCTGTCTGGTTATTTTGTAAAATGTTTAGTTAATTGTTATTGGTTGCTGATTTCTAGGGTTTTGATGGTCTAATTTCGATGTCATTATGCTTCGCAGTTAGTAGATCAGTGGGATTAGGGTTTTGGGTTCAATTTCTATTGCTTAATTAGCGTAGGGTTTGGACACTGCGCTTTGTGCGCTTACTTAGAAACTGCTATGGAAATCACGAAAAAAAAAAGCAATGTTAAGGGTTTAATATGCCCATCCATTAATTGCAGAATTTGGTCGAACCATATTCTTGCTCTGTCTCTCTCTCTCTAGTTTTCTTTATTTTGGATGTACTGTACACCTCTTGATTAAATTTCACAAAAAGAATTCTTACCTGGATTGGAATTTATCTTGATATTTAGTCCTTTGGCTGTAACTTCTTACCTTGTAATGAGTATATCGTGTGCAGCTTAGGAGTAGCCGTTTTCTATTGCATCTTCACCCTGTGTCTTATCTATATCCTAAATGGTGAAGAAAGTGGAATTCCAAACTTTTATTTTGTTTCTTTCTTTCTTGTTGTAGGTAGTAGTATTAATCAATTTGCTCTTGTACACGGCGGTGGTAATTTTAGCAAAATCAATTTGAAAATTGTTGAACTACTTTTCTTCTAGTGTATTTTTTTAATCTTGAAAAACTTTTTATGTTTTTCTTTAGAGATTCATTCTTCTAATTTTTCTTTCCCAGTAGCATGTGAACGACTGAATAAAGCTTTCTAATGGTGTTGAAATAATCTGCTGATTCTGTTGTATCATCTTATCATGTGTATTAATGTAAGTTCTGAACTGTGTAGATTGTTGAGAAAGTTGAAATTGAATATGTTCCAGAGAAAGCAGCGTTAAATGATGGCATGGATGAGGAATTCAGAAAAATTTTTGAAAAATTCACTTTCCAGGACTCTGCAGGTGCTGAGGTAAAAAGGGAATTTAAAATAAATAAATAAATAAAAGACGTTAGTGTGCTTAATTTATTTTGCAAGGATATCGCACAATGCATTAATCGTTTTATCCATCCAGGAGGATAAGAAGGATGAGTCTCAAGATGGAGCCCCGCAAAAGAAGGCCGACTCAGATGCGGATGAGGACGAGCAGGATAATCAACAAAAAGAGAGAGGAGGCATTTCAAACAAAAAGAAAAAGGTTGTTGATATTGTTATTGTTAACGTTATTTATTAGCAGCATTATTTTTGTTGAGGCTAAGACAAATTTTGTTGTTGTTATCTTTCAGCTTCAACGGCGAATGAAGATTGCAGAATTGAAACAGATCTGTGCTAGGCCCGATGTTGTTGAGGTGTTGATGCTGTGTTTTGTTTGTTTAAGTTACTGTTATCTGTTGTTCTTGTTGTTGTCCATTTATTAAGGTTTGAAATTAAGATTGTTTGGCTACATATTCTCAGGTGTGGGATGCAACTGCAGCTGATCCTAAGCTGCTGGTGTTTTTGAAATCATATCGTAATACTGTACCTGTGCCAAGGCATTGGTGTCAGAAAAGGAAATTTCTGCAGGTTAGTGATCCCCCTAATGTTAAAACTATTGATTAAAATGTGTATGCATGATTAATGGGTATGACTAACATGTTGGGATTAGGGAATAGAGTGCGGGAAGATCACGTCGATGAGGTTTCTCTTATATGTATGCATGTGGTTCTTGCAGGAGAGCGGCTGTGACAACCATGGAGCCTGGACTTGTAGGTGTTTGGAAAATGGCACCTTGAATGATTTATCTTTATATGTATCTGCTAGTAGGGGTGGGGATCTAGGCATAATTTAGTACTATTATTGTGGATATTTGCAGTACCTTTGCATGATGGATTTTGGGATTTCATTCACTTTAAAGGCGCTGATATATCTGCTTTGAATTTTCAGATGCCTTCCCATAATGCTTAGTCATCAGGCCCAATACGTCTCTAATTTTAAAATTTGACACTGATGGTTTGGATGTGGAAAAATATAGTGGTGATTCTAAATGATTACTTGTATCTCATGTGGATTGATTTTGCAGGGTAAACGTGGTATCGAGAAACAACCATTTCAGCTCCCTGATTTCATTGCTGCAACGGGAATTGAGAAAATTAGACAGGTAAATTGGTCATGAGATAATTATGTTTAGAGTATTCTTCTCTGTGGCGCCAACTTGCATCTGAATTCTAATAGTGAACATGAATAGGCTGCAAATTTTCTCGATAAGGTTTAAGTTTGACTTGTGTTGTTCAGCTCATTTGAGCTTGGACCATAAAAGAAATGAGCGGAGTTCAAAGAAAATATTATGTTAATTAAACAAGCCAAGCTTAACCTTTTGTACTGTGCTTGAAAATTTGTGAGGAGCTTGGATTTTAATGCGACAGCATGAGTTTGTTTCAAGCTCTACTTCTTCATTAAAGTTTGGCTCATAAATGTTAAATCTTTTAACCTTATAAGTGATTTTTATTTATTTTTGGTTCCTGAAGCTGAATTAAATTATAACTTTGAAACTTACATCTACTCTAATCTCACCAGCGATGTATTTACATGGAATTTGTCTTGCCAGTGCTTAATTTCCTATGTAGTTATGAATGCATATGCATATTTTCTTGGGTTTGCAGAATATAATTATGGTTTTATCTGCCTTGTCATTTTGATTGTCTAACAGTGTTGCCGGTTCATCACTATTTGGTGTCTTTTGCAGGCGTACATTGAAAAAGAAGATAGTAAGAAATTGAAGCAAAAACAACGAGAACGTATGCAGCCAAAGATGGGGAAAATGGATATTGATTATCAGGTTTCCATTTATTACAATTTCCATCCAGTCTTTGTATTCGTGTTTAAATGCTGTAATTGAGAGGACGTGCATTTGCAGTGATCATATGTTGTCTTTCTGATGAGACTGTGGTTCCTGTTTGTTAGGTTCTCCATGATGCGTTTTTCAAGTACCAGACTAAGCCAAAGTTAACAACTCTTGGTGATCTGTACCACGAAGGGAAGGAGTTTGAGGTATTATTCCTGCATCTGCATACACAACTTAATGTTCTTTGTCAAGTGAATATTTTCATTGGTAGCTTATTCGTGACAGCATATATGCTTTTCATTATCTATTCATGCATTTGTATTGAATTGTTCAGTTGTGTTGCTAGCTGCAGTACTCATGCCTAGCTAAATAAATGAGTAGTTCATTTTGTGTGTGCAGTTGGTTTTCCTTTCTTGACTAGAGGAGAATTTAATTACTCTGTACTGAGTTCTGTAGGATTCAGGCACTAATCTGTTGTATTCTCTATGCTTCATGACAAACTAATTATGGCACAAGTCTTTGAAGGTTTAACTTAATTTGTATTAATTTTATTTCCCTGTTTTCTGTTCAGGTGAAACTGAGGGAGATGAAGCCAGGCATGCTTTCACATGAACTAAAAGAAGCTCTTGGTATGCCAGATGGTGCTCCTCCCCCATGGCTCATCAATATGCAGGTGAATCTGCAAAGATGTGTTTGGTTTATAACTCTATGGTGTATGCAAACGTTTATTAATGTTGGGAATTGTTGAATTTTTTCTTCCAGAGATATGGTCCTCCACCATCATATCCACATCTGAAAATCCCCGGGCTGAATGCGCCTATCCCCCCTGGAGCTAGCTTTGGTTACCATGCTGGTGGCTGGGGAAAGCCTCCTGTTGATGAAGTGAGTTTTTAACTGCTTGTTATTTTTGTTTTTTGTTTTGTTTTAATTCAAACTACTTTATATAGCTATTGGTTTTGTAACTATTTAACTTGTCTTTTGTTGTTTAGTATGGGCAACCGTTGTATGGAGATGTTTTTGGTGTTCAGCAACAAGATCAGCCTAATTATGAGGTACAGCTTGTGATTTGGATCACTATGCTTTGTCTTGAAATTTCTATTTTCACACGGCCTTTAGATGCCAAGAGTGTCAAGGTGGGCATTAGGTGTTCATAAGACGTCAACTGCTTTTACTAATGCTAACTTTCTTTACTTCGGTGCTAGGTGGACTTCATTAATATATGGAATATAATTCTGATTGGCTTAGATATTTTTACTGAATTGTCATTAGACCATAACCTCTTCTGATTATATTACAATGACATCTTCTAAAATTCAGGAAGAGCCTGTTGATAAGACAAAGCATTGGGGTGATTTGGAGGAGGAGGAAGAGGAGGAAGAAGAAGAGGAAGAGGAAGAACAACTTGAGGAAGAAGATTTACAGGATGGTATTGAATCTGTAGATAGCCTTTCAAGGTATCATGTTTCTTTTGTTTCCCTTCTTTATTTTTGTTTTAATAGGCTTTGTGCAGTTGTATATATCTTCGTTGTTTCCGGATTTAGTTTCGTTAATACGCTGATTTTATTAAGCACAAAAACCAGTTTCTTCTTTTTGGTTTTTCTGCCACTGAAGATTGCAACGAAAATAGATGTAATATCAGAGTTGTTCTTTTTACTAAAATTTTCACCTCCTTCTCAGTACTCCCACTGGTGTTGAGACACCTGATGTCATTGACCTCCGTAAGCAGCAGAGAAAGGAACCTGAAAGGCCTCTATACCAAGTAAGCTCAGTGATTGGAGACTTCTGCCTAGCATGTGTTGATTGTTATTATTATTATTCTAATTCTTCTGATTTATTTTGTAAAGGTACTTGAAGAAAAAGAAGAAAAAATTGCTCCAGGGACACTGCTTGGAACAACACACACGTATGCATTATGCTTTAAATAGTCCCGGTTTATTCTTTGTTTTTCCATTTGTATTTGTTTTAAACATTCTTTTCATATGTTTTCTGTGTACAGGTATGTTGTTGGTAGTGGCACCCAAGACAAAGCAGGGGCCAAAAGGGTAAGAAACTCTCTATCTAGAGGGTGTAAAATAGGGGATTATTTGATTGGGAAATGCATGTGCTTGAGGTGCTACTTCTGTCAGAAAATGGCAAATATGTTAATTAAGCTCTATAAGAAAGCTAGTGACGTGTATTAGTGCCTTGTATAATTTGTATTTGCCACCAATTTTTTTATTTAATTATCTTTCTTATGTATTGATTCATTTGTCGCTTCTATCTTTAGGTTGATCTGCTTAGAGGTCAGAAAGCAGATAAAGTGGATGTCACTTTACAACCTGAAGAATTGGAACTTATGGAGAATGTTTTGCCTGCAAAGTAAGTTAAAAAAACATGAGAATGTTGATTCTTTTTTCCCATTACCTTAGCAGCAGTGAATTTGACATATTTTGTATTTCTCAGGTATGAAGAAGCAAGGGAGGAGGAGAAGCTGCGAAGTCAGCGGGAAGATTTCAGTGATATGGTTGCGGAGGTAAACCTTGAACTAGTGTAGAGATATAGGAATTCAAGAAATAAATAAGTGCTTGTATTCGGTTGCTTGTTTTGACAAATTCTAATGAGATGTTTTTGGTGCAGAATGAGAAGAAGAGGAAACGTAAGATGCAGGAAAAGGAAGGGAAAAACAAGAAGAAGGATTTCAAGTTCTAGGAGGAGAGAGCATCAAGTTTTGCTGGAAGCCACCCTGATGTTGAGATATTTTACAAGATTTTGGTGCCAGTGTGTGTTGAGACTTAGTTGTACTCTGATTGTATTTAGATATGATCTATCTTCACCCCAGTTCACTGTATGAACTGCATAATATATAATTAACCGCCTTTGGTTCCCCTTTGGCCTTGTCTTAATTTATATATTCGTGAGTAGTATTGAGGACACCTTTTGTTTTTTTTACTTGCAGACCTTGTCCTAGAAAAACCTTTTGGGCATCCATGATACCTGATGGTTGCGCGCATGCCTCAGCATGGGCCCACATCTATACGACTAATGCTATAATATTGAGAGAGAGAGAGAGAGAGAGAGAGAGAGAGAGAGGGCCTTGGCAGATTGTAAAGGTCGAGTGGTGACATAAAATATAGGCATGGGCCCCACATCTATACGACTAATGTCATGATATTGAGAGAGAGAGAGAGAGAGGGCCGCCTAAAAGAGAGAGAAAAGTAAGATTCTAAAGTGAACGCAGTGAGGAAGATCAACTTTGTGTTTCATGCATCTTCTTCGCCACTAAGAAATGAGTTCATGTAATTGTCGTATTTAGTATGCAAGGCGTTTAAGTAGTAAAAATTAGTTACTCTTACACTCAAGATTTGGTATTTGATTTTCTGTTCCTTTAATATTGCTTGTATAAAAGAAGAAAAAAACTTTCACATTTGATAAATATAGATTTGGTATTTGTATGTTTTTTTTCCTTGCAGTTAATTGCAGGTTCTAGGAGGAGGATATAATTGATATGGGGATAGCCTTGATAGTATGATTAGATTTGAACTACAAGAGCATTAGGCAAAAGTGATGAGACTCAAAAGTCACGTGTGACAATTTGCTGGCGGACATGGTTGAAGGGGATGCCAAACAAAGGCTAATTTGAGTCTAGGGTTTTTAGTCGGCTCGATTATTGATAAGATAATCCAAATTATTAAAATTGTGCATGACGAAGCCAGCCTGCATCAAGAGAGCAGCTTGACTACTACACTTGAAACAATTATATTATGTTTTACTTCCATCCTTCCATTCCATGCATACGATAAACAAATAATGGACCCACCATCACCTACCACTATAAAAAAGATTATTAGATCTAAGCCGACTAGGCCCCATGTCCACAGGCCAGCTTCATATTCCACACCCCATTTCTTGTGTGTCACAATTGCTTCCTTGACCTACGAATTCTCTTCCTCCTCTCAATTTGGAGATACCATCAGTCAGTCATACACACGCGTGAATTAGTTTCAGAGTTAAAATCAACTCGAAAATCAAGTACAAAGTTCAATCACAAGACTTTCCCATAAAATAAGTCTCAAGTGCAGCATCAGGGAATTGAAATTTGAAAATGATGTTTATGATTGCTGACTAGCTAACAACAACTTGTTAATCAAAGTGACCATAATTAATGTTGCATGCACAAACCCTAAACATTTGGATCCACGTTTCCCCTTGGGACCATCATCCATTGCACACCCGGTCCAACCCCGGGACCCCTTCAAACCCATGATAACGCGACACGTGGAGCAATAATCTTTGGACCCCCCTTCCTAGTTCTTCCTCCCCCACATGGAAAATATAACTTAATTAGTGACAACGATAGTAAACAATAAAACGAGCCACCAAGGCGTTGGCAATGGCATGCGTTTCACATATTTTAAGCCCTTTTTTGGCAATTCTTCATTTGGTCAGTGAGATTGATTAAACTGTTAATATTCAATTACGAATGTGGTATGATGGCTTCGTTTCTGTGCTTAATTTGCATTAAGTTTAACTCGTTCACAACATATATTCTGTCGTCTCCTTTTGGATTATAATAAAATATGTGTGTGGAAGGCGACTATATACAACAAGAACCTCTACCTAACTAACCATTCGATGTGAAGAAGTTTCATTTCAATTCCTTTCACACTCTGTCTTTTGATCTTTGATCAACATCTAACAAAGATGGGATTTGCTTCAAATTATTTAATTAACAACACTTCCTGTGGTGCCTTAAAGTACATACATGCACGTGGCTCTCGTGCTCCTATTTGTTTGACGGCCAACTCCAACATATTCTGATGAAAACTTTTGTATTGTTCTAAATGTAATCTTGCGTGTAACAATCATGTTAATTTTCTCTGTAACGTTCTAATTTTATTTCCTAAAAAAAATGAAAAATTATCAGAGAGGAAACAAAATTCTAGGTGGGGGTTGTGGCTACATTGCAGAATTGCATGGTGCATGGATGTGATATATATATATATATATATATGAACACATAACGCCAACCTATCTACAACATGTAATCACATGTCCATAGGGCCATAGGATCATCAAAACCCTCCATTTGTCACCACGTGATGCTCAAGTGTCCACTTTCAGCCCTACAAAACTGGGGTCTACCCGCCACCCCTCTATATAAACAAACACTTGACTGATGGAGACGAGAGCTAGCTACTCCGTGGACCGTAGTGTACTTTTATTCCTTTACATGCTTATACGTTGATGGCCAAATTTTCTGAAATTATTGTTGTAAATGGTATTTGCCGAACACAATATTATCTAGAGGATCAAGTTTAATTTTGGGGAAACAAATGTGATCGATATTCATCGCTCATCGTGTGACACATTTTGCTTCATTTCCTAGTCCTTTATTCTCCGTTGATTTAATAAATTTCTATATCATTTATCAAAAATGGTTCAAATTATTATAATTATGTATTGCCTAGTTACGTAGTATATGTTCTTTTTACATCGCCAACATGTAGAGCACTATCGATGGTGTTGAAGCAGCCACATGTCAACAACCCACCTTCACCTTCGGGGTTAAGTAATTCTCTCTCTCTCTCTCTCCCTTCTAGTCCACGTTGTTTCTCTTGTTACTTAAGTACTTGAATTGTTTTCTTCTATAAAATTGTGCTGAGTAAGGAAGAGCATGGTACTATTGATTGTCACCTAAGTTGCATAATTTTTATAGGGTTGCCACCACCCACCAGTACCAAAACCCCACCTCTATCAATCACAAGCTATCCTGGACCATACAAAGCTTTTCTTAGAAATTTTCGATCATCCATCATTTCTTTTTATTCTTCTTGTTACAAATTATCAATTCACATTCATAGATATAGTATACATGGTTATATATAAAATATATTATATATAGAGAGCTTAAAATTATTAAGATAAGGAGACTGAAAGACATGCTCACTTCTCATCAGCTTCCAAGGCATTTCATTTCACCTGATATTAAAACCATACAATCATCCCTTTCCTCTGGTCATTTCACCTGACCTTGCGATCTTAATCTTTGTGGTTTCAGGTTTTGAGGGTGTTCGGGGTGATGGGTTTGAGTACCAAGCAAGTTTCTAGTGATGGGCTCGATTGGAGCCAGGCCAGCTTGTTGCAAGGTCAGACTTTTCAGCTCCCAAAATCACTTTCTGCCATGAGGAGGCAACAACAGCAACAACCTGAGCCTTTGAAGTGCCCAAGGTGTGAATCTACCAACACAAAGTTCTGCTACTACAACAACTACAACAAGCAACAGCCAAGGCACTTCTGCAGAGCTTGCAAGCGGCATTGGACCAAAGGCGGCACTCTCCGGAACGTCCCTGTTGGCGGTGGCCGCAAAAACAAGCGCCTCAAGAAATCATCAAACAGTACTTCTGCCTCTGCTGCAGCCACAACAACCACCACCACAAACAGTGCGGCAATTGATCAAACAGATCACCAAGAGCAGAAACCCATGTCTCAAGTTTTCTATCAGGCGCTGCCTCAACAGAATTTGGATAATACTATCATCTTTTCGTCCTCATCATCACCGGGTTTAAGTGCCAGTACTCTGCCTTTCCTTCATCAGAGTGGAAACTTGAGCTTTCCCTTCTCAAGCTCAATTAGCACCACTTCAAGTTCCTTTGACACGAACTTGTCTTCCATCTCAACATCTTTGCAATCCTCAAATGTTTATAACTACGCCACCGTGGCAGCCGAAGATCAATTCAAAGTCATGGAGGAGCCAACCATTACAAGCATCATGCCCAACATTTCTCAGCCTAATTGGAAAGTGCCCACTTCAAGCAACGCCATGGATGTGTATTCAAACGACTGGAACTGGGAAGACATTGAAACCCTTGTTTCTACTGATCTCAATCTGCCTTGGGACGGCTCTGATATAAAACCATAAGAGGAATTAGGTTTCTGTTTGAATTGGGTGTGTTCACAGTTCATAAGGCAGGGGAAACAGTCTCTTTCTTCTCTTAATGTCATTGTCAGTTTGTCACAGTTTCTACTTGACCAGGTGATAAATAATTTCTGCTAGTTATGAAATTTATGCAGAGAGATGTAGACTGTTTGAAGCTGTCTTTTTTTTCTTTTTTTTATTTATTTATAGGTTTTTCTTCTTAAGAATTAAGATGTCCATTAATTTGTAACTCTTTCCAGGGCTCTTTCATTTCCATTAACTTGATGGAAGGTCCATTTTTATGTATGTAAAAGTAGGTTTCCTGAGTTTGTTCGTTATTACAATATGAATGAAAATTGATAGAGTGTAAGTGAGTGCTTTGTGATAGGGAAATGGGGTCTCCTACAGCAGGGCAGACAGACAGACAGAAGAGAATGAGATGGAAGATTCTTGTGGATATATATGTAATGTATATTTGGATATCTGAATTAGATTACATGGATTTGTTTGCCCATATTTTATGACCACTGGTTCAGAATCATGCTTTGCTTCAAGTCCCGACAGAAAAATTGGGTTGTAAAGTAATTTTCCAAATATTATTTTTGATGTTCTTATAGGAAAGTATGCTTGAAAATGTATGAATCTGTTTCATATTATTTGATTCTTCAAAAAGCTCTTTCTTTGATCACATTGCAAAAGGGTCCACCTCTTCTCATCTTCTCACTCTAGTTCTAGAGACTACCATGTGCATGTTGGGGCCACAATTCTGAGACAGATGCTTCAAACGTAGGTTTATCTCAGATCAAAGGGTTAAAAAAAACAGCCATTAGTTTGAATAGAAATAGAATTCTGAAGCAAATTGTCATTGATGGATGGCTCCAAAAGCACCAGTCCAGTGATAGTTAGGACAAAATATAGCGTAAAATCCTCATCCAATTAAACTCCATATCATACATAAATCATAAATAATCAATCATAATGCGTTCTGTTAAGTCAAGTACATACATAATAAGATGAGCACTACAGTTGCTAATCAACCAACTACATCTGACAATAGAAGATCACTCTCACTTCCCTCAACTTGGTTTTTAAAGGTTCTGCATCCTCACGCCAGTGTCTCGGCTATAGGGAGTCTCCAGTTCGTTAGCCCTGGAATAGCTAACATAATAAAGCTCGGAGAATATCCCCGTGAAGACGACAAAGGCAGCGCCAGCCCCAAAGATTCCTTTCCTCAATGTCTCACACGATAGTTTTTCGTTCGTAAACACAGTCCTATACTTGGTGTGGTACGCGTTTCTCACTGAACCCGCAAGAAGGCATGCCTCAGCAATAAGAAAAAACACCCTGAAGTTTCAATGTGATGCCAGTAAGCAGGGTTAAGATTAATCGTCCGGTTATGAGCTTGTGAAAGTCTAGAGATTATTAACCAATATAATTTCTGAGCATGACCAAATTATAAGTGCACATACCAGCTGGTGATGAAGAGCATGATTGCCCATGACCTAGAACCGCTGGGTCTCAAAGCCTTTCCACAGCACAAGCATCGACTTACCCCCATTATAAGAACTTGACTTGCCAACAGGAACAGCAACGACCCCGCACCTAAGCCAGTTGCAATGTCAGAATCATATACACAATAGCTGGAATTTTCTAGAGTTTGAATCTTGGCCTGCAAGGGAGAATAATAGATGATTACGACCCGACCACGCATAGGAAATCTCACATGCGCTCCAGTTAGACTGAAGTTACTCAATTACTTCAACTAACAATGTTCCAATTGTAGGAGAAACCAGTTTGATGCGAATAATTTAAACTATTAGAATGTGTTTCCTCCTAGTTCGTGTTTACGCTTTAGAAATGAACTATCCCTCACTGCAATTCTTGTAGAACGCTGAGGATGCACACATCTTATGAGATTTATCTCCCTTCTTTGGCTTTTGTGAATCCCAACTTAAGATTCATAGTCAGCTTTCAAGTCTACCCTCTCTCTCTCATCTTATTCTTTGATATCTATCCATGTTATGCTGATTTAGTTTATTAGAAAATTTACATTCTAATAAACTAAATCACAGCTGTATGCACTTACAAGCAATTTCTACATTTCCCTCTGTAGCCTACGGTTTGATGGATTTCTCCAGTTTGAAAATTACCCAGATTCAGACCATACCCTCTAATCAAACACTAAATAGCCATTGCAAGTCTGCACCGGAATCCATCTCCAAAGCAAAATCATTTCCTCCTCACCAACAAATTTAATATCATTTTCACAAGGCGATATTTTACACTACTTTAATCTATAGGGAGGGAGATTTGAACTCGTATGCAACTTGCAAAGGTGCGGGCATATTACCCTAGCCAACTCGCCTAACCACATTTCATATTTTGGTTAAAAATCTCTGTTTCATGTTTCCCGCAAATTTTTCACTATCCATCGACAGACAATGAATATAGCAATAAGACAACTACTTTCTATGTCTGAAGGCCAAAGTAAAAGTGTGGCTGCAATAAACCCCTAAATCTGATAACAAAAACTGTGGAAAATTTGTAACGAAGATTTAAAAAAAAACATGAATAGTTTATAATTTCTAAATATTGAACCATATGAAATAATTCCAAGAGAGAGACTTACACTGGACCTTCGTTGCTCAGCAGCAACAGCAAGCGCAAAAGCAATCAGATCAAATACAAACACGACAATCAATAACGCCGTTGAAGCCATGCTTCCTTCGAAATCCCACAGAACCTCTCTTCTCTCTTCAAAGTCTAAAACCTCGACAAACAAAAACAAACGCAGACAGACAGAAGAAGATAAAGCGTCTCAGATGTTTTAATCACATCACAGTATAACGTTGTTGAACTCAAGAGGCAAAACACACGCACAGAAACGCACGCGCTTCTGAAACACCCACTTTTTTTTTTTTTACTTCATGGTGAATAACATAAACAAAAGTTTGTCAAAAAAATAAAAATAAATAAAATAAATAAAAGAGCCCCAAAAGGTGAAAAATAAAAATTGAAACAACCCGGCCGCCGCCCCAGCAAATAAAGGTTACCTAGATTCTCTCTCTTACAAAGGTTCACACTATTTGGGCTGGGATAATTGTCCGTGTACTCAATTTGGTTTGTCATAGCCCAATTGCCGATAGCACATCAAAGACTATTGTTTGGTCGTATGTCAGCTGGACTCATTTATGCAGGTGGTCAAAATACGCATGACACACCACTTTTACGGAAATATTTTTGCTCATTTATTTTCTCTGTCTCTCTTAATATTTGACACGTATCTATTAATTATGGTTGTAGATATAGACATGTGTCAAGTATTGAAAAAAATGGTAATGATATACCTTGGATTAAAGCACATTGTCAAAGTTTTGTTTAAAAAAGTCATAAATTCAAATTTCATGGACCATATATATTTTATAATACATTGTCGTTGTCGAAAAATAAAAAACATGTCACATTTAAAAAAATTTCTCTTACTGAAAAGGAAGACAATCTAAATTGGACGGCAATGCACATGCAGATACGGGCTTAACAAAGTTGACTAGAGCGGATAATTTGATTTCATAAATACATACATTATTGAATTAGAATCCACAGATTAAAACTTATAATTCTTGTCCTACGAATTACATCAAGGCATCAATAGAAATGGACATAAAGAAAAAAAAAATTTCGGATATATATGCTTGCTGATTTATAATAAGAAATGGAAATTTTGTATGTAAGAGAATCTGAATCCAGATTGTCAAATGCTAGGGTGGATATCTCTATGGAACCTAGCTAGAAAATTGTATTCTGAATGACAAGTAGTCAAAACTACAATTGCAACAAAAACATGGTAACCAAATCCTCCTCAACTACTAAAAACAGCACTTAGGCAAAGGCTATCAGGAAGTAACTCATCTCAATGTTGAGGATATACTTTCACCCTTGGCATAGGGCTAAGGGCAACCATGGGAACATATTACGTATATTAGCCATTGCAATAGGTGATGGTAATCCAATAATTATGTTAGCAACTATTAGATGATGTGCAAAATGTTGTATTTTTTCTTAAATCACGAGCAAAGGAAAATCTGCAAACATAAATCTCTTGCTCATTATTAGAGCTTATACATATTCGTTACATAGTAATTAACATATAATGTTTTAAAAAAAATTTGCTTTGAATTTAGAGTCCCAGAAACTCTCCGTTCTCTACTATTTCAACTGACAAAAGTTCTCACAAACCCGAAAACAAAGCAAACCTCAGACCTTATTGAGGGGCCAAACTTTCTTTATTAACCGGATAATAGCTATGAAGGTCATTATTAAAAGAAATATCTTTCTCCTGGCGGAGTGGACTTGGGCACACTGTAGACCAGTGGTCACCAATCTTCCCACAAATACAACACACCTTGAAAGCATCTTGGCCACAACAGCTGCCTCGAAAGAACCTATGACAAACCGAACAAACTATATCGCCACCACTGCCAACTGTTGCATTCTTTGGGACACGTTTCCTATAAGGGCAGACTGAAGGAGGATGCTCATCCACCTTTAAACAAAACAAACATTCACCTGTGCACAAATATATAGATATTACGTCATAATTAAGAAGAGAAAAAATGAAAGCTATGATGAAACATAGAGAAGCAGCATATGCAAGGGTTGAATGAAAATGCCTGAGTGTGGAAGGAGAGGAAGGGAGTTGGAAAAAGGTGGGAGGAGGGAGGAGGCTATCTATAGGTTTTTTTTTCTTCTGTCTCTAAAATCAAAAGCATACCAGGAAGAACAGGAGGGCCCCAGCCGAAAGGAATATAATCAAGATCAGCCTTGCTACCTGTTTGCAATCACATCGTCAAATACCAATATAAAAAAAGTGATGATGTGAAAACCCAACAAGGCAGTTGAATAGTAACAAATAGATCAATATAATGCCAAAATTGAGCAACAAACTCAAAAGTAATTTTCCTCTAAAAGTATTTCCAAATCAATTGATTTAGGATATTTCACTAAACAGTGGCAGATTCATGAATTTTCTTCTTAGGGCAAGAAAAAACTACGACCAACTCACTATCAGTGAAGATTAATCAACTCTTTAACACTAGAGGGAATGGCTAAACTACTTTCATAGAGATTCCTCATCATCATCATCATCGTTCATCCTCATTCATGGACAAAAAAAAAAAAAAAAGGGGGAAGCAAACAGAGCACGTGAGTATTTTTTTAAAACCATATTTTAATAATCATCATCATATAAACTGGACATCAAATAATTCCATGGAAACAGTTTGCTCTAATATATCATCACCGTCCTCCCCTACCACTACATGAACCAAAAAGTAAATAATTATCATTGCAAAAAGATAATGTTTCATACACATAAAATTTAAAGCCCACGTAATTAAATTGTAGATATTCATCGTGACAAACCCTTAAATTAAAGGAAAAAGGAAAAACATACAATTTGCAAAAGTGGAGACGTATAGGGATCGAGGGGAACCATGCATCTTTGGCGAGCAAAGGTCCTTTCCGCCGTCGTCCTCCGCTTGGGTGTCACCGTCAGCACGGATTGGCGTATCATGTTGAGGGGGACCATATTTGGCGAGAAAAGATCCTTTCCGCAGATGTTGTCCATATCTGTGTGTGGAGCTTGGTGTTTGGCTTTGCGGTTGTGAGAGAAAAAACGACTGGAGATTGGGTGCAATGATGAATTGTGAGAGAAAGAAAGAACGGCGTTTCTTGCTTACATGTTATATAGGCGGTTTGGCTTGATTGAATAACCAACCATATTATGACCATATTAATCAATATTATTTTTTTCCATTCAGTCTTGATTAAATAATAAATTATCATTAAAAACTATTAGACCCCAATGCACGCATCTTTAATAAGCAGGGCATTAATTTCTAGTTTTGATTTTCCGATTTCGTTTGGGATTTTGTTTTTCTGAATTAGAGCAGGAATATTTTGGTGATTTTGATTTTGAGTCCCAAATAAATGAAGTTAATTAATGTGGTTTTTCCTTTGTCTTCGTTTCCTTTTATTTTCAAGTTTGTGCTAATACTTCCGAAATTTGTGAGTCTTGTTTGTGAGTCTTGCATATATACTTCCAATCCAATCCAATCCCTCTGTCCTCCTTCCTCTTTTCCCTTCTTTCCATATCCTCCTTGGACTTCTCCTGCTCTGTTGCATGCGTAAGTATTTCTTATTGGGCTTATTTATTTGGGTGGTTTTGTTTCATTTCTCTATTGCTTTAACTGGCCTCAATGTTCTTCTTCTTCTTCTAACAGACCTCGTAAGCTCTGTGAACTTTGAGATCCGCTCAGATGGATTATATAAGTTTAATTGATGACAGAAAAAGTTAGAAACCATGAATTACACATTTGAACTCATTTCTAATTGAATTCATAATGTTAGCATCTCAATTGCTTATCTAATTGATTTCTGAATTTCAAATCCATGCACAGGTTTGTTGGTTTATAAGTGTGATTGCTGAAATGTAATCAGAACAAAGAAGTTTCTATTCTTTGTTTAAAAGGCAGCTTTGGATCACAGTCCAAGTATGCAGCAGAAAATGTAATAGTCTTGGGCCACTTGTCTTTATCTCATAGGGTAGTTAAATGAGTGGCTAGGATTGAATGATGTAATGAAGAATATTCCATTCCTAACGGTTTTTGTCATAGCACAATATATGCACGTTATATTGGAGCTGAGCTAATACAATTTAGCTAGCTTCTTCTCCAATCTCTCTCTCTCTGAAATTCTCTCCTCTTTCATCTAGTCAATCTCTCTGCATTTCTATAAGCCTTATTACATTGATGATTGAATAAATATACAAGATAATGGTCTGTATATGTTAACAAGGTTTTGCCGAGGGTTGAGGAGAATATAATTACAACAGCATATTATGGACTCAGTTTAAACATTTTTGTTGAAGTGATCATCTCCAAATACATCTCCAATTGCAGCATTAGTTTGGACCTTTTTGCCTAAATTCACACTATAGTTTCTATCTGCACTTTTTAAAAACTGATATTCCAGAGAAAAGAAACTAGAAAATAGTAAGTAATTAGATGTTGTAAGATTATTTGCTCATCTACTACCTAATTAGATGTTCCATCACATCAGATTTAAGACCATTCATCTTTCAAAAATATAACATTGAGATTATTAGTTTAAAAGAATTTGCCTCTGGTATTTTCATCTGTGCGAGTAATTCCTTGGCTCTTTGCTAATGCAGAACCTCGTTGCTAAACTTGGAGTTCAGAGGATCACAGGCATTACCGTTTTCAACACAAGAGAGGAACAAACATACGACCCTTTGCCAGATTTGGAGGTTAGGTTCTTTTTTTCTCTAAGAAAAAAGTAGTTAGGTTAGGTATCCATCTGCCTTGTCACCCTTTCATCCAGACACATAATGCTGCCTGATTTTTAATGTGCTGTATTTGCCATCTAAACTGTAACACCAAATGCTTTTGGTTATCGTTCTGTCCTGACCAGCCTTATGGACTGGTGCAGATTTTTGTAAGGACCAAGCCAACCATCAACAGGCCTTGAAAGGCAGTTCTTTATAGTTTCCAAATCTTATGATTGCATCTGATTTCTCTTCATACTATAAAAGCGTTTCTGTGTAAGTGGATTGTACTTGTAATTCAATTAGATAGGTATTTACCTAATCAGCAACTAGCTTATTTGTCTGCACACTTTCGGTTTCAGATTTATGGATAGGAAGCCTGCTTTTTTATACTCTGCACACAAAACATGACTTGTGCATGTAGCTCCTTTAGTTTGGCTTCATTTTCCAGTAACAAGTAAAATTTAAGAGCATCATATCAAAACTGCAGAAGAAGAGAAGGAAAGGCTCTGCACACGATATGAACAACTGAGTGAGCAACAAAACTCCTTTACTCCTTATAGTGAAATCGAATACACCAAAATTTTCTGATGGGTTGATGTCATGTCAGGAAAGAAAGAAAGGAGTCTGATATCTGAGCATGAGAAAGCTTGTACTGATAAAATTGCTAAACTGGAAGAGTCCTTGAAAAAGAAGAAGCAGGTACTACCCCACTCTCTCTCTCTTCCTTGAAAATAAAAAGAAGAAGCTTGTACTGATATCTCCATGTATATATATTTGTGCAAACATGTCTCAAAACCACATTTTCTGTTTATAAACTCAGGATGACAGAACTTGCAGCGAGTACTTCAGACGAGGAAATCTGAGAAAGACTCTTGGCTCATTTCTGGAGAGTACTGTTTGAGCTCAAGTCGAGCAGCTAGACTCTGTTTTAAAAGAAATATTACAGCCGGTCGGCTATATCGGTTTTTTCAATTTTTTAAAGAAATAGTATCGCCGCTCGGCTATACTCGGGATTTCTAATTTTTAAACTTGGTTTTTCCCATTTTTAAAAGAAATAGCATAGCCAAACGGCTTTACTCGTTAAAGAGAGTATAGCCTGGCGGTATACCAGGTTTTTCGACTTTTTAAATTTTTTAAAAGAAATAGTATAGCCAGGCGGCTATACTCTTTTTTTCCCCCCTCCCCAATTTTTCATATCAATCAACCCAGGCATGACAACGGCCTTTCCAACTTGGATTGTCCATGATTTTCTGCTCATTTACACATTTCATAAATGAAACAAAATCAACCATTCGGTGCCAAAACAATAATATAGAGCAGTAATGACCCTGTGAGGCGTCACGATGTCCTTGCTGGTTATCCAGTAATGTTGGTAAGCAAGCAAGCAAGCAGGCTGCAGTTTTTCTGATATTGCTGTAAAATAGAAAGTAAATTAAAGTCCATTATGACGCTCAAATTGCAATGCAGAGCCAAAACAGAGGAAGTCAAATACTCAGTAGAATTCATAAACAAACCAGCAAACCTACAACTTCTTTCTTGACGGGTTCACCATCATCTACACCGAAATATGCTCATGCGTATACAAAATGCATTGGTATATACGCAGAAATTTGTTCACGCAAATTGGTTTGTTTTTTGTTTTGTACAACTTTCAACATCATTAAAAACTTGTAGTAATAGTTCAGAGAGCAAAGCAAAGTGACATTTATAATAGTTCAGGTTCACAATTTAGTGTATATTATATATTGATTTCACGTTGAGAAAGTAATCCCATTAAAAATTATTGATGGAATATTATATTATTGAAACAGATTCATTATCCATTGATCAATTGGTTAAATATCTAAAAGCCACCTGCCCTGTTGTCCACTAACAGAGTGTACTATTCAAAAAAGAAAGTAACCCATAAAAGATACAGAAATTAGCCAGGCAAATAAACACTTTAAGAATCAAAACATTACATTGCAAATGCCTCAATATCTTTTCTTCTATCAAAATCACATTTTGCAAAAGTTCAGTGCTTTCTCTTGTGCAACTTTTCTATTGTGTAATCTATCCAAACACAGTTGGATCAGATGGGCAACCTTTCATTAGAGTTCCTATGTACGAAAACCACAAGCCCTCCCTTCAAAGTAGACATGTGGTAATAGTGGCCAGTTAGAATACTTTTGTATCCCCTCCATAACTTCATTGTCCGTGAGAAGATCAAAACTTCCAAATTCGACCTCATGTTCCTTCAACATGTTAACAGCTATTTTGCTAAATTCACATTTGGGATCCTCAGGGGTTCCTTTCATGAAAAGCATGACTCGATTGGAGTCAATCAGCTGTTGCAGCCGCCTTTTCAAGGCATCATCAAGGCCATCTTGCGCTTGAATTTGCTCTTGGGAAGATTCATTTTCTTTTGTCAACTCTGGAGCAGGTTCTTCAGGCTTAACTGCAACTTTATTAGCCAAACTAGATGGATCTGCACCTTCTAATGTATCAGCCACCTTTCCATCCTGCCAAGAGACAGCACAAACAACAAATATGACCAGGAGAATAACAAAGTTAAGCGTTCTATTGCATGTGACATCTAAACACCTCAAGTTGCAGTACAATAAAGAAAACCACCATCTAAAATTCTCTCAGATTTAGTAAATCACTTTTTGAGTGGATTGGCTGGAGAGAGAAGAAGAGAGAATCTTGTTTTTTGTTTTTGTTTTTTTATGTTTGTATTGTTGGGGTAAAGTTCATGGGCTTTTGTTTTTTGGTCTGAAATTCACTGGGTATCTAGGTATTAAACAAACAAAAGTTACCTAGTCAAACAAACAAAATGATTGCATCAACTCATCGTCCTCAGATCCTAGTCAAACAAACAAAATGATGCCATTGAACTTCTACCACCCACTCTAACCTGAGCCTGTCAATAGTTAAATCTCATTAAAAACAACATTCATACTGCCACTATTATCATATACTTATCAATAATAATAAACCCTGAAACTCAATTTCAAAATAAGACCCATATTTCACATAACCTGATTATTTAAACAAAACACCAGAAAATAAACCCAGTTAGAGATGCGAAGTGGACAAATACCTCGTCCATGTGCTTCGAAGCCTCACAACTCGAGGGCCAGACCACCTTCTTGGATTGCGAAACCGTCACTGATCCACCCATAGATAACGGAGTCTTTCAAATTCTAAACCCTAAACGTGCAAAAACAAAGAGAGAGAGATGGAGACAAAAAAAGAAAAGAAAGACAAGACTATTATATATGAAGGCAGAGGCATAATTTTGAGAAACCTTTTCCTTTTTCCCGAAGAATTTAGGGAAACTTTCAAAATATCAAGAAATATCCTTTATTAATTAAACTTCTAAAACAAGATAACTTGAATAATATGAAATAAAATAACAAAAAAGTTAAAATATATCGTAGTGGGTACTTTTTTATTTTATAAAACTTTCATTCCTTACTTCTTATTTTTATATTTTAAAAATATATTCCTTCCAAAAACAGACTTTACATTTCAAATTAAAAATATATATCCCTTCCAAAAATAAAATATATTCACGATAGTGAATATTGATTTGTGAATTAAAGATCGACCAGAAAACAAAAAGATTTGTGAAGGGCATATTTTCGTCCCAAAAAAAAAAAAAAAAAGTTGGGCATATGGGTATTTTAGTCTTTTGGGCCTGATGGAGTGTCAAACGGAATTAGGGCTCCTACAATAGTGGGCCTCATTTCAGGAATTGTATCTTCCAGGCTCACAAATTTTGGGGATTGAGAATTAGAGAGAGGTGAGAGATAGACATTGTCATCAAAAAATAATAATTTGTTTCCTAGCCAAATGAACCATTCATTGCGTACATTCATTTGTATCTTTATGTGTGGTCTCCCAATCTAACAATACGACAATATAATTTTTATTTTTATTTTCCTTTTAAAATCAAATACAAATGTTGGATTTGATAAACTCTAATCAATATTTGATTTGATTAATTAATGAATTAAGGAATTGGGATCATCGGATTTAGAGATATCCCTAATTAATAAGGAGCAAAACATTTTTCTATTATAATAGGACAGTCTCGATTTCTTGGATCACAAGAGTCCAAGAGATTGTGGTCACCTACCATTGTATATTAATCTAATGGTTTAAAAAGGTTTTTTAAAAGGAGTGCAAGAGTGAGTGAACCGTTGAATTTACATCTAACGGTGAGTGACCACAAATCTCTTAGACCAAAAAAGTCCAAGAGATTGTGGTTACCCACTGTTGGATTTAATCTAATGGTTTAAAAAAGTTTCTGAAAAGGATGGCAAAAGTGAGTGAACCGTTGAATTTACATCTAACGGTGAGTGACCACAAGAGTCCAAGAGATTGTGGTCACCCACCGTTGGATATTAATCTAATGGTTTAAAAAGGTTTCTTAAAAGGAGTGCAAGAGTGAGTGAACTATTGAATTTATATCTAACGGTGAGTGACCACAAATCTCTTGGACCACAAGAGTCCAAGAGATTGTAGTCACCCACCGTTGGATATTAATCTAATGGTTTAAAAAGGTTTCTTAAAAGGAGTGCAAAAGTGAGTGAACCGTTGAATTTACATCTAACAGTGAGTGACCACAAATCTTTTGGACCACAAGAGTCCAAGAGATTGTGGCCACCCACCGTTGGATATTAATCTAATGGTTTAAAAAGGTTTCTTCAAAGGAATGCAAGAGTGAGTGAACCGTTGAATTTATATCTAACGGTGAGTGACCACAAATCTCTTGGACCCATGTCGTCCAAGAGATTGTGGTCACCCACCGTTGGATATTAATCTAATGGTTTAAAAATATTTCTTAAAAGGAGTGCAAGAGTGAGTGAATCGTTGAATTTACATCTAACGATAAGTGACCACAAATCTCTTGGACCCATGTAGTCCAAGAGATCAGGACTGTATAGCAGTCCCGATCTCTTGGACCACAAGAATCCAAGAGATTGTGGTCACCCACTGTTGGATATGACACTTGTTGTTTACCTTTTCCTTCAAGAAAGAATTGAGTGAGGGAACTTTCACAATTTATCATTAATGTATTGGTCCAAAATTTAGTCATTTCAATCTCATGGACGTATGATAGCTAGCTAATTAGAATGAATGAATTCAGCAAATCCTTTTTTTTTTTTTTGGGTTTCCCAAGGTATCCCCAGGCATGGCTCAGGCCTAATCCTCCAAGGTACTGTCAGGCGCATATGCGAAGACCTCTCCCAAGAAAGTTTTATGCATTCACAGGGGCTTAAACCCGAGACCACTTGCTTAAACGACCAGAGCCCCTTCCACTTTGACCAACCTTCATTGGTAATTCAGCAAATCCTTTATGCGAGCCATAAGTTATAGTAATTGGCTATGTATCGTATGATAACAACTAGGTCACCAATTATGACATGATTAAACTGCAAACAAAAAAAGCATCCCTAGAAACCTCAATTGAAGAAATTGACTCATTAAGGGCCTGTTTAGTATTCAACTTAAATCTAATTTTTTAAACTCAAAAACAGAATTTGAGTTCAAAACAAAGAAAACCCGTTTGGTATCCCTGTTTTTTATTTTTTTTTTCACAACCCACAAGTTCTCTAAATTTTAATATTTGAAAACAGTTTTCAAGTTGCATACTAAACACGTTTTTCAATCTTAAAAATAGATTTAAGAACTCTTTGTTTTTAAAAAAATCAAAATTTTTGAGTTCCCTATTTGAATAGGAACGCCCCTATTTCTTGGCATTTTTTAAGCTAATGCTTGGCGCTGTGTAGTTATATGGTTGTCTCATGCTGCAGAAGTTGATCTGCTCCATAATTTTGTAAGCTCTGTACTTCCATAGGTTGTCGAAACATCACTTGGTCCTCATATGATATATCATATGCATGAATGACACTGCCATCACTTGGCTCCGCCTTCCTTTTCTATGTGTACGATATTATTATTATTATTTGACTCGTCTTCTATTACAATTATTAATATCTTTGAATGTATTTCAACTCGATCTTTATTCTTCATATTTATTACTAAACTTTTCGACATTTAACTTATTGTAAAGTGTTATAAATGACGGATGTGAAAACTCATTATAATATTTATTACTAAACTTTTTCATTTTACCTTTGTTATTTTACCCAGTCATCATTCAATTCAAACCGTGGTCATTCATGCCTAGTTGTTTAGAATAACATAAAGTATACTGAACCCATAAGAGAAAAACAAAATCATAAGATAAAAACTAGTTCAAGCATAAGAATATAATAGACCATGTTATGCAAATTGCAATTCATTTGTGACAAAAACAATACACGATGTAGACATCAAAAGATTAGGATGCATGGTATTTATGGCAAACGACATATAAAAAAAACACTTCTTTCTCCCTTGCTTCAACTCTAGTTTACAATTAAGGGCGATTATAGACTATAATAGAAGGAACATAAGGGTCGAAAGAAAAATCAGGATTCGGCTCGAGTTCCGGGCACTCAAATTCCATGTGTTCACCTCGCTTCCCACATATTAAACAATCCTTGAAGAGTGCACGTCCTAGGGTTATGCCACAATTAGCACAACGTGAGTCTCTAAAGAAGCAGCCACATACAAGACATGTAACCACACAACTCTCACCAACAATTGCGTTCTCTGGGACCTCATCAATGTAAGAGCATAGTTCTGTATGGTGGTCACCCACCTTTAAACAATACTTACATTCACCTGTGTGCAATTTGTAGATCCATTGTTAAATACAATGTAAACAATAAAAATAATCTTTTTTTAAGACAATAAATGAATGAAGATGATAAAACCCAAAAATCAGTATTACAAGCATATTACATAAAATAACAACAAATACATAGATATTATGTCATAAGAGAGAAAAAAAAAATGTAAATATAAAAGGTGCATGCACATCTTTTTTGTCCCTAAAATCCAAGCTTACCAATAAGATTAGGACAGAAGAGGCTATAGCTTACCAATAATATAGTTAGACTATTGCTTCTGTTCAAAAAAAAAAAATCAAAATCAAAATCAAAATCAAAATCAAAACCAAAAGCATACCAATTTCTTCATCCTCTGATTCATCAGTCTCTGATTCATAATTCTCTGATTCTTCATTCTCTGATTCTTCATGCTCTGATTCTTCTTTAGGCTGTGATTCTTTAGGCTTGCTCTCTGTTTCCATGCAATTACATTGTGAAAATACAAAAGAAAAAGAAAAAGGTGATAATGCAAAGAAGTTATTGGAATAACATCTATGATCCCATCAACAAATAACTATATTATTAAATATTGGTTATGCTTGATGCAAACGCCAAAATAACTTAGCTAGGGAAAACATCTTTTTAACTTACAAGTTGTTTTAAACATGACATAGAACAACAACAACTGCATAGATATTATGTCATAAAATAGAGAACCATGCATATATATTTTTCTTTCTTGTCTCTAAATTAGAGAGCATCCCAATAGAATTAGGAAGGCGGAGGCTAGACTATCGCTTTTATTCACACACACACACACACACACACACACACACACACACACACTCACACACAAAACATACCCTTGGGAATGTAAGGGCCCTGGAACAAATAAAAATAATAATTGCTATGAAGTTCTTTGAGAAGTTCTTCTTTCGTTAGTTTTGTAGTCTCTGGTTCCGTCTTTGATTCTTCGGCCTTCCTATCTGTTTACATGCAATTACATTGTTAAATGCCAAAACAAAACAAAAAAAACAAAACAAAAAAAAAAAAGGGTAAGAGAATGGGTTATGATGTCGAAGAAGTTAGAAGGAATAATATACATGATCCCATCAACAAATAAATACCTGAACCCTATCCATCGTGCACATACCAAAATAACTTGGCCGGAAAAATCATCTTTAAAAATTGATTAAATCTTCTGGCATAAGATGTATCCTCTAATTACAACAACAAAAATAAAATAAAAACAACACTTTCTTTTTTCCAAACCACACAAAGCCCAAGCAAATTTCATATAATCTTTCTCGGAAACCCTAAAAACAAAAATCAAGAGCATACCGAAGGATATATAATAGAACAATGTGATTGAGTGGAGGAAAGACAAAAAATTAAATATTTTCAATGTGAAAATATAATTTTTTATACACAAAAGCTGTGGCATAAAATTAATTTAAAGCTCAAGCAATTCAATTGCAGATAGTCTTGGTCACTCTTGAATTAAAAGAAAAAGAAAAAGCATACACACCGATTATTGACGTATTGCAGTTGAGAGGGGCCATAGCTGGCGAGAAAAGGTCCTTTCCGCAGACGTTGTCGGTGGCTGTGTAGAGCTTGGTGTTTGGCTTTGCGGTTGAGAGAGAAAAAACGACTGGCGGTCGGGTGCAGGATGAATTGTGAGAGAAAGAAAGAACGGCGTTTCTTGCTTACATGCTATATAGGCGGTTCGGCTTGATTGAATAACCGACCACATTATGACCATATTAATCAATATTATTTTTTCCATTTCAGTCTAATTTAAATAATAAATTATCATTAAAAACTATTAGACCCCAATGCACGCATCTTTAATAAGCAGGGCATTTATTTCTAGTTTTGATTTGGATGTTGGTTTTCTGAATTAGAGCAGGAATATTTTGGTGATCTTGATTTTTTTGAGTCCCAAATAAAGGAAGTTAATTAATGTGGTTTTTCCTTTTTTTAACGTTTCCTTTTATTTTCAAGTTTGTGCTAATACTTCCGAAATTTGTGACTCTTGTTTGTGACTCTTGCATATATACTTCCAATCCAATCCAATCCCTCTGTCCTCCTTCCTCTTTTCCTTTCTTTCCATATCCTCCTTGGACTCCTCCTGCTCTGTTGCATGCGTAAGTATTTCTTATTTGGGTGGTTTTGTTTCATTTCTCTATTGCTTTAACTGGCCTCAATGTTCTTCTTCTTCTAACAGACCTCGTAAGCTCTGTGAACTTTGAGATCAGCTCAGATGGATTATATAAGTTTAATTGATGACAGAAAAAGTTAGAAACCGTGAATTACACATTTGAACTCATTTCTCATTGTTAGCATCTCAATTGCTTATCTAATTGATTCCAACAGCATATTATGGACTCAGTTTAAACATTTTTGTTGAAGTGATCATCTCCAATTGCAGCATGAGTTTGGACCTTTTTGCCCAGACTCACACTTTAGGTTCTATCTGCACTTCTTAAAAACTGATATTCCAGAGAGAAGATAGTTGTGTTGGCGAGTCATTATTTTATTTAGGGTTAACACATCTTTGTACTTGTATAAATACCTCCATATTAGAGAAGAATAATAATATGAGCGTGTCTTAGCATAACTGAATATTTGCCCCACTTTGTTTGACATGTTGTATGATTATTTGCTCATCTACTACCTAATTGGATGTTCCATCACATCAGATTTAAGACCATTCATCTTTCAAAAATATAACATTGAGATTATTAGTTTAAAAGAATTTGCCTCTGGTATTTTCATCTGTGCGAGTAATTCTATGGCTCTTTCCTAATGCAGAACCTCATTGCTCAACTTGGAGTTCCGAGGATCACAGGCATTACTGTTTTCAACACAAGAGAGGAACAAACATACAACCCTTTGCCAGATTTGCAGGTTAGGTTCTTTTTTTCTCTAAGAAAAAAGTAGTTAGGTTAGGTATCCATCTGCTTTGTAACACCAAATGCTTTTGGTTATCGTTCTGTTCTGACCAGCCTTATGGACTGGTGCAGATTTTTGTAAGGACCAAGCCAACCATCTACAGACTACAGGCCTTGAAAGGTAGTTCTTTATAGTTTCCAAATCTTATAATTGCATCTGATTTCTCTTCATACTATAAAAGCGTTTCTTTGTAAGTGGATTGTACTTGTAATTCAATTAGATAGGTTTTTCCAAATGTTTTTAAAGAAATAGTATAGCCGGGCGGATATACTCCTTTTTTTAAATGTTTTTTAAAGAAACTGTATAGCCGTTCGGCTATACTCGGTTGTAACAAATTGTTTCAAAGAAATAGTATAGCCGGGCGGCTATACCCGTTTTGCCCCATTTTTTTAAAAAGAAATAGTATAGCCGCACGGCTGTACTCTAATTTCCCAACTAAGCTATGAAAGCTTTGTTGATAGGTTCATGGAACTCTGATTATTTAATCACCAAAAATTGGAAAGAAAGAAAGGAGTCTGATATCTGAGCATGAGAAAGCTTGTACTGATAAAATTGCTAAACTGGAAGAGTCCTTGAAAAAGAAGAAGCAGGTAATGTATATGTATATATTTGTGCAAACATGTCTCAAAACTACATTTTCAACTGTTTGAGCTCAAGTCGAGCGGCTAGACTCTGTTTTTTATTTTTTTTAAAAGAAATATTGCAGCCGGCGGCTATATCGGTTTTTTCAATTTTTTTTTAAAGAAATAGTATCGCCGGGCGGCTCTACTTGTTTTTAATACTTTTTTTAAAGAAATAGTAATTTTCATAAAGAAATAGTATAGCCGCGGCTATACTCGGTTTTTACCAATTTTTTAGTATAGCCGCACGGCTATACTCTGGTTTTCCCAATCTTTTAAAGACATAGTAAATCCGGTTGGCTAGAAGAAATAGTATAGCCGAACGGCTATACTCGATTTTCGCAATTTTTTAAAGAAATAGTTTAGCCGAGCCGCTATATTCGGGATTTCTAATTTTTAAAAGAATTGGGTTTTCCACTTTTTTTAAGAAATAGTATAGCCGGCCGGCTGTACCCCTTTTTTATTGTTTTTAAAAGAGATAGTATAGCCGGACGGCTATACTCCTCCTTTTTCCAATTTTGTAAGGCAATAATAAAGCCGCGCGGCTATACTAGTTTTTCAACTTTTTAAATTTTTTTTAAAATCAACCCAGGCATGACAACAGCCTTTCCAACTTGGATTTTCCATTATTTTCTTCTTCTTTAACAACAGCCTTTCTCAACTGCTCATTTACGCATTTCATAAATGAAACAAAACGAACCATTGGTGCCAAAACAATAATACAGAGCTGTAATGTGATTTTTAAAATGTACAACGGTTCGAAACTATTGTTTGCACCAGACTATTATCATCTTCAACTCATCCCCAAACAAGTCTGTTATATTTATATGCAGCCTTTTATTTTATTTTTTTCATCTTATTCTATTTTATCTAGTAGCCTGCATATAGAGATAACGGATTTGTTGGAGGACGAATTGAAGACGGTAGGTGATGACTTTGGTGCCAAGGTATGAAAAATGGCCACACCAGTTTTGTTTATGCATAGCCTGCTTATAAACTACATGTAATCAACAAAGGCTGCTTATGAAGTAACATATCAAATTACAAATATAGAGAAAACAAACACACAGAGACTGCAAAACTTACTCTAACAGGAGCTAAGAGCCTGAGAAGTGAAACAAGAGAGGAGCATCCATTAGAAGAAGAGGCTCAGGCCATACAAGGATAGAGAGACAGAGGAGGCTGTGTCTGATAATTCAATAACACCCTTGAACTAATGCTAACTAGTTTAGCAGTAGAGGGAGGTAGTGTTGCTGCAAGCTCATTCTGTTGCATTGATTTTATTATATACACAACATAAAATTTACATTTCTGATGCAGAGTACATTAGTACACATCTTCTAAGATGTACTACAAATTACAATGCAAGCTAACATAAGGTATTCCAAATTGGTAGTTTCTCATCTCCCACTCTTAACTCAGTGATAAAACACAGCCTAATTATTGCTCACATCACAATCCAAAACATCATTGCAGCAAATGATGTATGCCGCGTTTGATAGAAAAACTTTAGACCAATCAACCTACTAACACTTGATCTAGTGATACATTTTCTATCAAATTCGAGTCTCCCGATCGACGGGGAAAAACAAAAATTGGGCCAGCAGCTACACTTTGATAAATGGAACGTAGTCCTCGATCGTCATTATAAAAGTTGGGCTGCAAACATATATCTCCATGAGCACAATTTTTGGGCCGCACTAATTTAGCATGTGCATAGTCTTCATAGCCGACGACCCAAAGAAGAGTGAAGATATTAGAAACTTGGGACGTGCCTAATTACAAGTCATGTGAGGTGGGCGTGATTAGTCATCACAACTTGTCAATAAGAAATTTTCGTCCTTATCAACAACCATGCGTATGTAGATTTTATTTCTGTGGCTGCGAATGTGATTAGTCATCACAAATTGTCAAATACAGCAGTTCCATAAATTGTTCATACAAATTTAAAAGAAAACAAAACAAAGCCATGGCTTCTCCTCCCCCACTATCATCCAACACAATTACCACTTTTTACTCCACCGCCCCTTCAATCTGTCATATCTTTCCAAACAAAACCCAGATTTCCTTACTCAGAAATCGTGTCAGAGGATCATGTAAAGCAACAATCAATAGTGACCAAAACCATGTAAAATTTGATGGGAGGAGAAACGCGCTTGTCGGTCTAGGAGGGCTCGCCTTGGCTAATCTGAGCGGCATAACAAGGCCTTTTGGTGCAGCAAATGCGGCAGAGACCTCAAAAAAAGTAGCACTGGTGCAGAGCAGTGAGCTGCCCATAGCTTTGGACTCGGTGATCAGTGTGATTGTGGAAAGGCCAAGGAAGTCGAGGAGCCAGAAGGAGAAGGAAGAGGAAGAGGAGGTTTTGGTGATTGAAGGGGTTGAGTTTGTGGCAGATAAGGCTCTGGTATTTGATGTGCATGTGAACGATGATGAGAACTCGCTGAGTCGACCCGACAAGGCCGAGTTTGCTGGGAGCTTGGTGTTTTTGCCGCAGTACAAGAAGAAGGTGAAAACCAGCCTGCATCTTGGGATAACGGACTTGTTGGAGCAAATTGGAGCTGACGATGAGAGCTTTATAAAGGTCACTTTGGTGCCAAGGTATGTCCTGCGTCCTGTCACCATTGGTGGGATCAAGATCGATTATTTTGCCTAGCCTTAGTCTGAGCCTACGACCGCATAATGAATTAAGATACTGAATCAAGTTGCTCTGTTTCAACTTGTGTAAGTTTCATCCTCTATAAGTTTGTGTAACACATACGAGTTAAGTAGCATTGTTGTTTTGATTAGTTAACCACAAAATCATGCAAAACAAACATTTTCTTCATTGCGGGAAGACAAGTTTGAATGTTAGATTGAGAGAGACCCCAAACCTTCCCAACCCCAAAAGTCACAAGATGCTAAGCAAATGCAGATGCAGATAAAAGTGTGGATGGAAGCTCACGTAACACGCCCTTTTCTGCAGTGAAATTTTGGTGGAATGGTCTCAAACAACACCCCAAAAGACAAAAGGCTAGAAACTTAAGCAACAGATTATACTATTATTGGTTTTTGAAGTTGCCGCAAGAGATATCAGTTATTGGGCTTCCTCTATGGATTTGAAAAGGTGTTGCACTGTAGTATCCAATTTCTGAAATTAATTAAAGATTATCTTGGCGATTGCAAATTAAAGTAATTTTATTTGGGAATTTTGCTGGAGAGATAACATTATACAATTAGTCTTTGTTCTGTTTCTAATGCCGACACCAACTAGTCAGTCAAACATTTCGTCGAACAGTTGATAGACGAAAGCAACAATTAAGTATTAAAAACCCAGAGCCATCCATCAGCTATGGCTTCTCTTTCACTTTCACCTTCACCGCCCTTACCCGTCATTCTCAATCGTAATCGTACCACCGCCTTCTCCACTTCTTCAATCTCTCAAAACCCTTCTCGAATTTCCTTCTTGGGAAATCGTAAAGCAGCAAGCTTTCTAGTTAAAGCAGCGAAATTGGAAAGGAGAGAGCTTCTCATCGCAACTCTAGGAGGGTTCGGAGGTTTCTACTGCGGATCGAAGATGAGCCAAGCAACAGGGGATTTGGGTGAACCAGCAGCAGCATATGCGGCCGAGACTTCTTCAGACAACAAGGTTGTGGAACTCACTCAGTTCCCGATCACTCTTGACTCGGTTATCAGCGTGGTTGTGCCGCGGCCCAAGAAGTCGAGAACCAAGAAGGAGAAGGAAGAAGAAGAGGAGGTGCTGGCGATTCAGGGGATTGAGTTCTTGGCGGACGAGGCTGTGAAGTTCGACGTGCACGTGAACGACGACGAGGACTCGCTGAGTCGACCCGACGCGTCCGAGTTCGCGGGAAGCTTTGTGTATTTGCCGCATAAGAGGAAGACGGTGACGACCAGCCTCAGGCTTGGGATCACGGACTTATTGGACGACGTGGGCGCCGACGGCGATGACAGCATCAAGGTCACTCTGGTCCCTAAGTATGTGAAACGACCTGTCACAATTCGTCACATCAAGATCGAGTTTCTGAAGTAGTTTAGGAGAGGAGAGGAGGTGTGCCGTGTGATCTGTTGTCATGTCGTTTTTTGTTGTTGTATTTTCTGTTATTCTGTTTGCTTTCTCTAATTAGCAGTAATTATCCTTATGGCTTTGTCTATTTTTTTTTCCTTATAGAAAATCAGACTGATTATATTTACTTGGGAGAATGCTAGATTTCATCCTAAACGAATATGAGATTTAATTTAAGAAATGAAGGGATAGAAAATGGTGATTATTTACTTGCTCCATGTCCTAATAATAGAGCTCTCAACAAGAATTCTATAATGAGGGCCTTATATATGGCATTTAGGTGAAATTTTATTTTTTAACTATTAAATTTAATTAATTAATTTATCCAACAATTAAGATATAGAACTTCACTTAAAAATCGTATACAAGCCCCTCACTATAAAATGACTCGAGCTCTCAATTCTATATATACTAAAGCCCAATGCAACTAAACACTGTAGCTAAGCACAGTGTAATGACGGAAATGCCCCTCATTTTTCTGCTGTTTTGGTTTTTTTTGACCTGATGCACAGTAAATTGACGAAAATGCCCTTGATTAAACAGCTTCTTTTGTTCCCGTTTTTGCCCCTCCTCCTTCGTTGAGAGGGTTTGGTTCGCAGAGACAAAGCCCTGGCTTCAGTTTGTTTCTAACCAGCTGGTTGGGGGGCAGCCATGGGTTGATGGAGATTTTAGCGGATTTGATTTTCTTAATGGGTGAGACTTCACTGAAATTATTTAATTGTTCTTCTTCTACCCTTTTCTACTTATCTTTTTCTGTTTTAAAAATCACAGCTACTATAAGTGTTTCGATCGTCTGATTTTCTCTTTATTCTTTTTTCTTCAGGGAACAAATATTTGAGGTTTTAATTTTCCTTTGGTTAAGCATTTTCACTTAAACAACGCGCACGAAGCACCCAGCAACAAACACCTCATATCAATATAACAAAGATTGTGGTGAAGATTCGAATATGTTGGGGCTTCCATCTTTTCTACACCCTTCGACTCAGGCTTCCATCTTTCTTCCTTGCGAATATTTGCATCGTTTGTCTTCAGGTATGCATCTCATCAACTTTTTAACAGATCTTTGGGTCTTTATTTCATGAATTTGATTGTTGGTTTGTAGAGTTGTGTTGATTTTTTTGGTTATTTTGATTTCAGATTCTTGGTAATCTCTAATGGTTTATTTAGTTATTTTTTAGGAATTTGGGTTCATTTATTTGATTCCTTTGATTTTAGGTTTTTGGATAAAGCATTGGAAAGCAAAGACTGAGCATGTTTTTTTATTTTTTTATTTATTTTTTTATTGAATTGATGGCAGCTTTCCAAATTGATAGATTTCAGGTTTGCCAAATTCTGTAACGAAGCAATAAAGGATCAAAAGCTACAGAATTTTTGTCCTTTTACAGAGGAAAAACTATTTTGACAATATATATAATGGATAGGAATAATAAAGAAACAGTTATAAGGCATCAATATTTTTGTCCTTGGTATTGACCATCAAATTAGTCTTTGTACCCTAATAATGGTTGATCTAAGGCATAGGTCTGCAAAATGGAAAACTCTTTCTAACCATTCATGTGATACTGCATTAGACAATTGTCTGAGTACTCAGGCCTCTGCATTAGACATTGTATTTTAGGAAAATTTGACAACTTTGAGGCAGACTGCATGTTTTGACCCAGTACCTCAACTCTTTTTTTGGTACTGAACTCTAGCCTTTTGAAGGATTTTGGATGGTGGGGTAATGCTGATTTAGAAAACTTAGCCCATTGTGAACTATGAAAGCAATAGAAGAGCTCTTAGCCTATTGTTCACGTTTTCCCCAACTCATGCCACGGCTTGGCACCAGAATCTATCCAGGGACCTAACAGAGAGTATAATCGTTACATTGTAACATGGCATTCCCATGTCCTTTATGCTTTCATGCCCAATGTATGAAATTATATTCAACCAAAAGCACCAAACAGAACAAAAGCTGTACCAACCTACAAAAAACACAGATACAAATGAAATAAAAAATTGCACAGGAAGTTGCCGCTTAAGCGTTAAACATGCTCTGTTGTATTTTTCTTTGAAATTGAATCTTCATGTGAGTAGTTGATTCTGATTATGCTCAGACTTGAAAATTTTGGTGAATTATCTAGCGCTTCTCCATAGCCAGATATAGTATACATAAGCTGATCAAGCTATCAAACTACAGTAGAGATTTTTCTTTCTTTTAGTTTGTTGTCAAGGAATTTTTTGTCAAGAGACTTTTTTTTTTTTTTTTGGTCAAAATAGAAATTGGCAATTATTTTATCTTAGATGGAAGAATCAAATAGAACTGACTTGCTTCTATCAGTACGTATGCACATTCATCTTTCTAACTATGTACTCCACAACTATGATTGTCTTGCCTTCGCCAATCGGTATTCGGTACTAATGAGTTTTTGTGCGGATATGTTCTTTAATTTCTGCAGAATTCAGAAATTTCAAGGATTAATATATAGAAGCTGATACAATGAGGCCAACCATTTTCTTGCATTTTTTGGTGGGAATATTCGTTAGCTTGAGTGCTTTCTGCATCATTAATGCAGAAGACCCATATTTGTATTATACATGGATAGTTACATATGGACTTGAGTTGTAGTTTCATTTAAGTTGCCAAAACAATATAAAGTAGGTATAAATTAGGTATAAATTAGGTCAAAATGCTTCTGTAGAGGACTGTTCTGTATGTATGGAATTTTCATCTTTGTGGAAATATGAATGGTATGTTAGAAAGTGAATTCATATAGACTGTATAGTTGGAATTTTGAGTCCTTAGGTTTATTTTTGTGCAAAGTCTTCTGTTAGAAGATTGATTGAAGAGCTATTTCTTCCCTTTTTCAGTCTCTCTTCTATCACTTGAAAGGCTAAAGCACCTGCAAAGGCATAAATTATAGCTCATGAGAGCAATACTTTTTTTGTATGAATATTTTTAAAGGATGAGACATAGGAGGATCTTTGAAAATGATGGTCTAGAATGGATATTTTGCAGACCAAAGTTTGAGAGGTCTGTTATTGGGAATGCATAATTGTATCCGAAAGCTTCCCATGATGAACTTAAGATCTTTGAAAATTATGCATAATTGCATAATTGGTTGTTGGTTAGGAGATTTTTCGTCCTTTGTAGAGTTGGGTTCATTTATTTGGTTATTTTGATTTTAGGTTCTTGGGTAATCTATAATGCTTTATTTAGTTATTTTTTACGAATTTGGGTTCATTTATTTTGTTACTTTGATTTCAGGTTTTTGGATAAAACATTGGAAAGCAAAGATTAAACATGCTTTTTTTTTAATTCAAAATTTTTTTCTGTTTTTTATCTGCTGTTGGCTGTTGCATTCTAAATTTTTTTTGTTTTTTATATGCTATTGGCTGTTGCATTCTGCTGTTTCTGTTTTTTATCTGCTGTTAGAATTGCTGTTTGCTGTTGCATTTTAAACAAGCAAAAAAGAAGTGGACATTAATCAGGTTTTGCTAAAATAGAAACTAAGAGTGATTAACTAGCAACCATGCTGATAAAGTGCTATCTATGTTGTAGAGTTCTTGCCTTAATGTGTATGGTTTGTCCTTTAAAATTATAATTGACCATAATATTCTAGATATTAGAATTGCTGCAGACTTATGTAGATCACAGTCTGTCCAACAATTCAATCCTGAGTGAGAGAGTGGTTTTGTGATTTTGATTGTTTAGGGTGGCTTGGTGGGCTTGGTTGATTATGAGTTTTGAATCAAATGTACTCATTGTGTATATCTGTTTAACTAAGCTTGATATTAATATACACATATTGTTTTGAGCCATGTTCTATCTTTAGCGTATTTTTTATTTATTTTTTACAAATTTGGATTCATTTATTTGGTTACTTTGATTTCAAGTTTTGGGGTAATCCCTAATGTTTTATTTATTTATTTTTCACGAATTTGGGTTCATTCCTTCGGTTACTTTGATTTCAGGTTCTTGAGTAATCCCTATTGCTGTATAAGAGAAGTTGAGGTATTTAAATTTCAGAACATATTGGGTTCTATCAGGAAGGGAATTGAATCTCACAGATTAGCTCAGGTATTTCCATCATTGTTATTATTAATTTTTTAAATCAATTGTCAATTCAATGACTTTGCTCTCTTTGAGAAATCTTAGAAATGGAAATCATTCTCAATTTCTGTTTTTATTGCTGATAAAACATTAGAAAGCAAAAACTAAGCATGCTTTTTTTTTTTTTATTGAAAAAATTTTCTTTTTTGTTCTGCTGTTGGTTGTTGTATTCTAAATATGGAGAAAAAAATTAGTGATAAAACACAAGGAAAAAAGAAGTGAAGACAAAATAGAAATTAGGAATGATTAACCAGCAACCATGCTGATAAAGTGCCATCTTCCCTTCTTAGATTGACTCTCCAGCATATGATGTCTGGGAAAACATATGGTTTACTTTCTTTGTTCAATATGCTTGATACATAAATTCTGAAAATTGTATGGCCTGATTGAGTAGGCATGCTGTAGATTTCTTGCTTGAATATGTATGGTTTGTTCTTTAAAATTACAATTAAACATAATATTCTAGATATTAAGATTGTCACAAGCTTATGTAGATCACAGTTTGTGCAACGATTTGATCCTGAGTGAGAGAAAGGTTTTGTGATTTTGATTGTCTAGGGTGACTTTTGATTGAGATGTTTGATTGAGTTGTCAAGACAAAGGGAATGTAAATCTAGATCAACACTTATAGAAAATTAAAGTTATATATTGAAGTTTTGGGTTTTTAGAATTAGAGAGGTTGAACAAACAGAAATCATGCTACAATGTACCTGGAATGAATATTTGTGCTGCCTCCTTTAAGAAATCTTATCTGTTTATGTCTTCGACCTGTCCAAGTTAGCATATATTAGTTAAACTGTACATTAGTATTTATCAAGCAGTTTAGAAAGTGTCACCTTATAAAACAAGGCTAAATCCTCTCTCTCCCAGTTTATTCGCTACATTGAAGTTGTTTGTTACAGCTAACACTCTTTTTCAATTGAAGAGTGGTTGTTCTACATCATTCTTCACAACTTCAGCTCTTTCTTTACATATACTCTCATTCATATAGCCTTCTGTGTTCCCTGTTTCATTCTTATTATCAGAGCATTGATTGTTTGCAACAATAAAATATGTGTTTGTGTGAGTGAAAAAGAGAAAAAAAAAAGAGAAGGGTGGTAGCACTATACCTTCCATTCTCAAGTATTTCTTTCATATGAAGAATTTGTTAGCCGGGAGATTTTTTGTCAAGAAACTTTCTTTCTTTCAGTTTTTTTGTGAAGAGATTTTTTGTCAACAGACTTTTGTTTTTCTCAAAATAGAAATTGACAATTATTTTATCTTAACCTCTTTTATCTTAACCACTTTGGTGTACATCTTTATTGTTTCTAGCAGCGGACAGATCTAGAATGCTTTTGTATCAATTCTTTATTTATGTTCTGTAGAATAAAATTGTAGTCACAGACCATTTAGATTGATTGAAGAGAGAAAAAAACACATTGGTTTGATGAAAATACTAAATGCAAAACATACCTGGGTATAACAACAGCACACAACATGGTTGAGGTCATTTGGGACCGTTGTCAGAGTAAAGGCTTTAGCCTATCAGACAGTAAATTCAATACCAGTAACTTGATTCCCATATGTTACTACCACTGAACTCTTGCATTGGTCATCATTGCTTGGGTGTTCCATTGTATAAGTTTGATAATCACATGGATGCTGCAATGCAAACCCCAAAATATTACGATTGCAAAAGGATTATTTAGAATATCAGAATAAAACCAACAAGCCATACAAATGTTATAGATTGAAAAATCCCAAAATACTTATAAAGTGCCATCTTCCCTTCTATGTGTACTCTCTTTATGGTTCATGAAACTGTAGTGAAGTATCTGAAATTCAATTTGGTTTAATGATATACCAATTTAAATTTCTCTATCTGATTAATGTCATAGTTTGAGATATGCAATAGATTTCTTAGGTTCTGACTTCTGATCTCTTTGCACGATTTGATTGTTAGTTATAGTGTTAGATATGGAATTGATTTTTAGGTTCTGACTTCTGATACCATTACAGTATTACTATAGGCATCTATAGTATGGAATTGATATCTTCTTGGTTGAATTACTTGCTATTTACTCATGAGATTTGAAGTGTTGTATACTAATGACTGATTTGATTGGAAGCTACAGATTTTGAAATGAGGTATTTCTTCCTTAAAAATGTTTGTCAATTATGTTGTTTGATAATTAAAAAAAAATGAGTTTTCTAACCCTAAACCCTCTAATATCTGAGTATATTGTTGAATCTTTTGGGTGTTTTGTTGAGATTCATTTTAGGGTAGAGCTTTTTGTAATTTAACGATAACTATAAAAATATTACGGAGTACCATTGTTTTATTCTATTTTGAGCTTATAAGAGCTGCATATTTGACTTTTGGAATGGGAATTGATTTGAAGAACAAAATTTTTTCAATTTCAAACCTTATAATCCTGTTTCTATGTTTCCTGTTTGTATTATCTGTTACTGATCCTTTATCATGTTTTATGGAATATATACATCTACCTTGATTTCCTCTTCCACCTTGATGCAAAATTGAGGTGACAGGGTGTTAAAAGGTTCTTAAGGGAAAGGCCATCCATGGTTGAAGAAGGGCAATGGATATACCATACACCCACCTAAATGAGGTCAGTTTCTTGACTTGCTGGTTACCAATTGGTTTGGTAGATTGGCAGGTGTTGTTTGTGTTTATCATTGTGGTTGTGTGTTTGTTTGACTTATGTCTGAAAAAAAAATATATATATATATATATTCAGCTTTTACTTTGTGGTTTTCAAATGCCTCGAAGCCATTCTTTTCAGCTTTAAAATTTTTATTTTCAGTTTATTCTTTTGCTTAATTTTTTGTCTTTGGTTTTTTTAACTGTTTGCTGAAAAACTATGTAAGAGAGTTGAATTTTGCACAGATTTAAATATCTGGGGAATCTTGCATAAATTCATTTACTCATGTTTATTCTTTTGTCTTCCTCATTTAATATTGTTATGCAAGAGAGTGAATTTAACAAGATATCATTTCTATGTCCTCCTGTTTGCGTTGCTATTTACTATACAGGATATCAATTTATTTTCTTTCCTCAGTTTCTTCTCTGTCCTCTTCTTTGTTTTTTATTTGCTTAATCGTTTGCTTTATCACATAACCATTAGGAAAATGTCTTCATTCTCATCTTGACAATAATAACTAATGTTAACACAAGTATTATTTAAACAATTAATATATCCTAAAATTATCAGTTGCAAAATAATGCATACATTGTATGAAATCTTTCTTCTGAACAAAAGCAATGTAGAGATTTTCTTAATTTGATTTTGCTTTTTCCATTTGCCTTCATTTGGAATGGATGAAGATGTACAAGATTGCATCATTGTTCATAGTGAATTGTATTATTTTATTATGCAGAATATTGTTTCAAATGCATGTTCACCCTTAAATCCATATTATCTTTGTGGTTTTCATTAAATTACTACATTTCTTTGGGCACTTCTCTGTCTCTGTGATTCTTATTTTTCATTGTCAAGTAAACATTTTATGTATGATTATCTTGGTAGTGACCTATTGTTTCTTCGTTTAGCATTTTGAACTATTTGAAAATTTTAACTATGTTTATATGAAGATGCTGATACTTCCTTTCAATCATGTGACATATCAATTATAGTCTTTAATTTTCTGAGATTGATTCAATGGCAGCAAAGGAAGATTGATGTAACAATTAGCAGGGAGTTGCTATAGGATTCTATGCAATGAAGTGTTTCCACTACTTCAACAACAAAATAAATGAGGTGGGAACGAAGATTGCTGCATAATTGAAAGAACAGAGGAAATCTGATTATTCAGGAGCTGAATATGGTCATTAAGTCTTCATGCTCAACAAAATCACCCCACTCTGTAAACCGGAATTTGTATGAAGTTAGGTTTCAAATATGTTAATGAGATATGAGTACATGCTGTTTTGTGTAGTATCCTGATATTTGTAGGTATTTTTAATGGCGATTTTATATGGTTAATTTTACTTAAAAATACAGGAATGGGTCGACTGTGTAGCAAATGGAGATACTAGCATGTTGACAATAAAAATAGATGCGACAGAAAAATAGATGCAAAACCAAATGTTGATATATGCACTGTAGTAGAACATTTGCTTTACAATGGTCCGAAAATGCTTTTTTTTTTTCCTTATAAAAAAAAAAAAAAAATCTATAAAAGCACCACATTAAGAATTACAAAACAAAACTAAAGGATTCTTAATGTACTTTATTGCACTTAAGTGAAACATAGAAAATGCCTCTACTTTATTTGACATAGTATTTGTGAGGAGACTTAAATTAATATATATATATATATATAAATTACTTTTCTGCATTATCACGCAATTGTAGTCCTCCTATTTTATACTGTTAAAACCTCTTCAGGCCCAAAATTGTGTTTATCATGGTGTTAAGGTAGCACACATGTAGTCCTCCTATTTTACGTTGTTAAAGCCTCTTTAGACCCAAAATTGTGTGTTATCATAGTGTTAAGGTAGCAAATCATGAAATTGGTCCTTTAATCCTCTAGCAATTTCTTATTAATTGTTTTATTGTTAAACGTGGCTTCTTATATACGAAAGGATTTTCCTCAAATACCACATATTTCCCAAACCCGTCTTCTTCAAGTCAACTATGCTAAAACATTGCAATCAGTTCCTAGAATCACACTCCCAAATTTTATTTCCCCTACCAAAACAAAAATTATCAAATTCAAATCCCCAGTCCCGTTAACCGTATAAGAACGAATTTGAATTAAAACCCTGTAGTAAAAGAACGAACATATCTTTAAACAGAGTTACCCAAATAGCAGCATATTATCTTTACCAAAAAGGAACTATCCTAAAGCAAAGAAGCGAAGATAACTTTTAGGTTAATGTTTCTTCATTTTGATTTATTGACTTTTTTTTTCCTTTTGTGTTGCCTCAAAATTCCTTCACAAAATTCGACTTGGCTATACTACTACGTGTTTTCTGCTCTCTTTCCTTCTATTTTTTTTCCCCCTCAGGCTTCCATGAAATTTTGATTGTTTCAAGAGATCTTGGGTACGAAATCCAAATATGAGAAGCGGTCATTCAACCAAATTGTTTAACGATTCTTCGCTTTAAAGGTATAATTCATGATTGCCTCTCTATTCCTTATACTCTCACTATTTTTTTGGTACTGATTTCTTTATTTTTGTAATGTTTGTTTGCTCATCATTTCTACATTTTCTTTTCTTCCACAACTTTATACACATTTGATGTAATTTCATAACCCGCAGCATCGCGCGGGTCCTTTTGCTTGTATTTACTATACATCAAATATGGTGATGATTTTGGGACTCCAAACAAAAACAAAGTCATCCTTAATGGATTGAAATTACGCATCACTTTTTGGGTCATCCAACTTTAACTCGCTCACAAATTCAGAATATTGGGCTAGCCCAAAATCAGTCCAACACGAGATTCATGCACAATTTGCACATCATTGGTCAACGTCGGGATTGTAAATTTCAAAACAAAAATAAATTAAAAGGAAAGTGGGTTCCTATTATATATGTAGGACAAAATGTAGAGAATGATAAAATATTTAGAATATCAAAAAATACTCTTAGTTAATGTAAATATTAAGAATTAAAATTATTAATTAAATGAATATAATATAGTAAATTCATACTTTTTCATATTTAAATTTTTATAAAATATAACTATCCATTATTTTTTTTAATTCAAAAATAAAGTTAAATTTTTTTTAAAAAAACCTCTCACAAATACAAAATGGCGTACAAAAAGGGCCATTTCCATGAAAGTTTCTGTCCTACTAGACATACCCACGTGCATGTGTACGCGAATTGTCTTAAATTTGGTCTACCCGATAGTCTTATTCTCCGTAAGATTTTTCAGATCTTCGACTTGGTTTGTGGATGGATCCAAAGGACATGTCTTTTCACCGACCATCAGATTACCGGATGTGATCGTCATGCCTTCACTATAAATCTCAGTGTCATTCACTGCCATTACTCATCTCATCTCCCCATCGGATTACCGCAGATGATGGATGATATGACAAGAAATTCAGAAAGATAACAAGAGGACTGTCCCTCTCTTCCCTCGTCTTTAATTCGTACCAAGAACAATTATGACTTTACCTAATAATTCATTGCCGTTGGTCCTACATCTGTCATGTACAGTCAACACACTGATGTGCCACAACTTGGTCGTAGGATCACTCTTCTCACTCTAATAATTTCACCCTAATAAATATCCACACTCAACATGGGTATTCTATATCCCAAAATGCTAACAATTTTTTCTCAAATTTTTTTTATTTTTTTAAATGTTAATTATTTTTAAAAAAAAATATTTGCTTTTTTCAAAAAAGGGGAAAGGTGTACACTTTTTTTAAAACACAAAGGACTTTTTCTTTTTCTTTTTTCTATCTAAACCCTTTGTGTTTTTTTTTTAAAGGACATTTTCTCTTAAAAGTAGATATTTTCTTTATAAAAAAATAATTTATGTTAGAAAAAAATTAATAAGATGGTAAGAAAGTTGTGAAATTTTTTTTGGATAAATTGAATTCATTTAATAATGATAAACTTGGAAAACAAAAGTTAGTGTGTATAATATATTAATGACATTGTTTTAAGTGTAAGGAGAATGATACATGTCAAGCAAAAAAGGGAGAATGTCCAAAGGAGAAGGCTAGAGAGAAGGTTGCTAGTATTTCTCATTTTATATCATGTACCATATTATAAGGTTTAGGGCTGTTGTCCACCTATATTCACACATGAACAAGATGTAACACATAATCGTATTATCGTAATATTTGATAAGTTTTTTCAAAAAAATACTAGGCTTATTATATTTTTATACCACATTGTATATTATCTTTCAAATATAGGTGGACTCCATTATATTAGTGGGCTCTACCTCTATTAGAGAGGTAATACACAATGTGGTAAGCCTGGTATTATCCATCTCTACGATATAGCGAGATTTTGCCATAAGTATCATGCACTGGATTTAGATCGAATAGCTTCTGGCAGAGGCACTGGCAGACTCATGAATTTGTTAGCATATGTGCAATTTTGAAAGGCTAAAAATTCTTTGTAGATTGAAAATCTAAGGCTTTTCACCTAGATTGACATTAAGTCCCTTCATACATTCATATCGTACATGAAAAATTATTGACTAAGTATGAAAAATGGTTTTTCGAAATAATCATTTTCTCAATATAATTTTTGGATGCTTTTATTCCTTACACATCAAATAAGAAAACTTGATTTTATGGGATTTTATTATGAAATATATATTGACTTAATGAGCCATCATTTTTAGCCTAAATCGTATTTTGCACTAAAACCGATTTTTCATATTTTGATTTTGTCGGAATTTGATTTTTTAGTATTTTTATTTGAATAAAAATAAGGGGTACTTCCTTATTTACATTGTAAACTTAAATAAATGAAAGTAAATGAACAAAGACATTTACTTAAATATTGAAAATAAAAATAAGGTAATTTGTACACCTGGAGTGCACCATTACCAAATGAGCAAATGAACAATTTAAAGCTCCTACAATAATTTTTCCAATGAGATAAAGTGATACACTTCCTTACACGTTGGCCACTGGACAGAGGTATTAATAAAAGTAAATAAGAGTCTTAAGGATACGGTCATGTTTCAGTAGAAGATAATTTTTAATTTTATCTTTTCAATAAACATCGTTTTATTTAAAAAAATATATATATATAATAGTTTATTTTACAGAGTTTGGATCCTCAGTTGGCCTTTATAACAAGAGCAAACACGTTAAGCGCTACACCGACCGAAGCAAAGCCATGGCCACTGCACCCTCTCCCACAACCATGGGCACTTACTCTTCTCTCATCTCCACCAATTCCTTCTCAACTTTCCTCCCAAACAAATCCCAACTTTCTTTATCTGGAAAAAGCAAGCACTACGTTGCACGTAGGTCATCAATCTCATGCAAAGCCACAAATAACAACAGTAGCAATAATCAAAATGAACAACAAGAAGAATCTTCTCGTTTGTTGGGAAAATTGGACAGGAGAAATATCCTCATTGGCCTCGGCGGCTTGTATGGCGCCACCACCCTCGACCCGAAACCATTCGCCTTCGCCGACCCGATAGCCCCACCCGACTTAACCAAATGCCAGCTGGCCGAAATCACCACCGGAGGTGACACCGTCCCCTGCTGCCCTCCTGTGACGACAAAGATCAAAACCTTCAAACCAGACCTGTCGATCCCGCTGCGGACGAGGCCCGCCGCCCAGCAAGTCACGGACGAGTACTTGGCCAAGTTCAAGAAAGCCCAAGCCGCCATGAGAGCCTTACCCGATGACGACCCACGTAGCATGGTGCAACAAGCTAAAGTTCACTGTGCCTACTGTAACGGTGCATATCCACAGGTAGGGTTTCCGGACAATGACCTCCAAGTTCACTTTTCATGGCTCTTCTTTCCCTTCCATCGCATGTACTTGTACTTCTACGAGAGAATCCTCGGCAAGCTCATTGATGACCCAACTTTCGCTCTTCCATACTGGAACTGGGACTCTCCAGCAGGTAGGTTTTTAATTTATTTTTTCCTTATTATTTTACTCTTAATTAAATGGTATGTTTGTATGGTTAAATTGAGAATGTACACCTTATATTGTCAACATAAACATTTATCTCCGAAAATAGGTAGAAAAATATCCATTTTCCACTGCATTTTTCTGAAAAATTTGTCTCAATACTTTTGTATATTTTCATATGGCTCCTTAAAATTGAGCTCCTCACTTTGACACTTGCTACGTTTCTGTAGGCTTCCCAATTCCAGACATTTATACTGACACCAGCTCCCCACTCTACGACCAGTACAGAAACGCCGACCACCAGCCGCCGGTTCTGGTGGACCTCGGCTACGGTAAGACAAACGATGACGTGGACGACCAGACAAGAATAGACGAGAATCTGGCTATCATGTACCGTCAGATGGTTTCCGGTGCCAAAACCCCCGATCTGTTTTTCGGCCACGCGTACAGGGCTGGGGACCTAAACACGGGCAAATACCCCGGCACCGTCGAGAACATGCCTCACAACAACATCCATCTATGGGTCGGCGACCCAAACCAGACCCACCAAGAGGACATGGGCAACTTCTACTCCGCCGGTCGTGATCCCCTGTTTTACGCCCACCATTGCAACGTGGACCGCATGTGGACCATCTGGAAAACCCTTGGAGGCAAGCGCCAGGACATCACCGACACCGATTGGCTCGACGCCGAGTTTCTGTTCTACGACGAGAACGCTGAGCTTGTGAACTGTAAGGTTCGGGACAGCCTCGACACAGCGAAGCAGCTTCGATATAATTACGAACCTGCGAGTCTTCCGTGGCTGTTCACAAAGCCAACCGCTCGTAAAACGAAGAACAAGACGAAAGCTAAGGTGGCTGCGACGCAGCTGACGTCGAAGTTCCCGGCCACGTTCGACTCAAAGACGACGGTTGAGGTGGCGAGGCCGAAGCCGAGGAAGAGGAGCAAGAAGGAGAAGGTTGATGAGGAGGAGCTGCTGATCATTAAGGACATTGAGTTCGAGGGTAACGAGGCGGTGAAGTTTGATGTGTTTATTAACGACGACGCTGAGTCGCTGAGTCGGAGGGACAAGTCCGAGTTTGCTGGGAGCTTCGTGCACGTGCCACAAGGGAAGACGACGAAGGCGAAGACGAAGACGAACCTGAAATTGGGGATAACGGACTTGTTGGAGGACTTGGGAGCGGAGGATGACAGCAGTGTGCTGGTGACTTTGGTGCCTAGGGTTTCGAACTCGCCGATCACCATTGGTGGGTTCAAGATCGAGTATTCTTCTTGATCTCAATTAAGTATCGCGGCCCTTAATTAATCAATAAAGTGGGTTCTTGTGTTAATGTAATAATGTCTGTGCGGAATTGATGGCCTGCGTTGCCCCGCTTTTAGTTAATCTGATTTTCTATCAATGTTTGGATTATGGAGCCATGCAATTACATAAGCTGGCCTTTCCATGTAATTAATATTCCACCGCTTACGTGGATGGAATATGGATGTTGTCTACTCGTTCATCAATAAAGCCACGTTGTTTGGATTGATGCCATTCTTAGTGATAATGAGGGGGGGTGTTTGGGTTGATCTCGTGGAAGGTAAGAATTTCCCCAATACTGATGTTGATGAAGAAAACTGTGGCTCGTAGTTAATGACCTACTTAATTTTTGATTAAAAGCAATAGTAATTTAATTGATAGCACCAAAAAAAAAAAAAGTACAGATAGTAGTCGCAATGGCAAATATGAGTACAACATTTCCAGTGATTAAACACAAAAATAAATTTGTTTGATCTAGAGAGAATTACGTATGCCAGAAAAACCTTAAAACTCCAATTTGGCATACAAGAATCATATGTACTTAGATCTACAATACAGATCTACCGCGCAACGGCAGTAACGGCAATGAGTACCCTCACTACTTTAACCCAATGAATACCCTCACCACTTTTCTCAAAATTTGACACATGTCTTTAAATTAACCATAGTTACATTTTTACTTTTTATTTTTCTAATCATTGTAGCAACTCTCGCTTGGGGTCTTTTGAGTTAAGATCTCAAATCCCATTTCAACGAGGCATACCTCCCCACCTCTTTGCAAAACTTATGGGGCAAAAGATGGAACCTCGTGGTCACCTATATTTTACGCCCATCTGTATACAAACCCAAAAGGTCAGGAGAAGAGGGGTTGCTGCCGGCTCGGAGGGTTGGCTGACAAGGTTGGAAGGATGGGATGGCTGACCACATTGGTTGGGTGGGAGGGTGTGGAGTTGTGGTGGCTGTTGTTGGGTTTTTATTTTTTCTTTAATAATTGGTTTTTGTTTATTTAATTTATTAAAAGGATTTTCTTTCTTATGAAAATGTCATCAGAAAAATAAAAAGTAAGAAGTTAACTATGGTTATATCTATAGACATATGTCGATTTTTAAAAAGGATGGTAAAAGTACACATTGGGTTAACATTGTGAGCAAAAAATTTTACGAATTCAAAAGGAAAAGGAGAGGATCCTAAAAGGATTTGGCATGAATGTTTTTGTTCCCAAAAATAATGTCATGCATGGCTTATTATCGGGATGGTTTCTTCTAAGTTTCACATACACGTCTTTGTTCTGCTGTTACTGGTAGACTCGTGAATTTTTTTAGCAGATGTAAAATTGTAAAAGGCTAAAAGTTTTATATAAAAAAATAATAATTTAATATGCTTATAATTTAAACAATACCAATATCATTCATAAGTCATAGAAAAAAAAATAACATTATAATTAACCTACAATTGTTGCCGACAAAATTTCATATCATGAAAACCTCAGGCAAAAATATGAAGAAGAAAGAATTGCTTAAACCCACGAAATGATTGCCTTGTTTAAAAAAATTGTTATTTAAAGCCCACAAAAAGAATTTCTTTAAGAAAGAATCTTTGTTTAAATTCCACAAAATGCAACCCTTGTTGAAAGCCATGAATTTGGTGTCCGCCTTATTTTTTTTGCCTGGTGAGAGGAGATGCAGCAAAACCTCAACCATTGTATGCTATTTTTTTTTTCTTTTTCTTTTTTTTTCTTTCTTCATATATGATTCTATTTGGCTTGTCTATGACTATTAGAGGGAGGACATTTAAAAATTCAAACTCCTTTTTTTTTTTTTTGGGGAGAAATCAACCTAATGTTTTAGAAATACCTAATTTTATCAATTTCTCTATTTTTACTTTGTGTATAAATAACCTAACATTCATTTATAGTAACAAAATATATGCAACTCAAAAGAAATTTAGACAAGAGAATGAAAGAGAAAACAAAGAAAAGAGGGTGTGTATAAGAATTTAAGAGGAATTTCATAATATTTGTACAATATTACTATAACTATTTTTCCATATACAACAAGACGATTCGCCGTCAATTATTACAACTGCTACATGGAAATGACTACGCAAAAGCTATCATGACAATTACGTGGAAATGACTAAGCAAAAGCTAGCATGACAAAACCACCTTTTTCTTTTTCGAGTCACTGATCTGCATACCTTACGTACAAAATGTTTTATACAAAAGTTGATATAGATTCAAATTTTTATTGAGAAGTTGAATTTAATAATTAGGTTTAGTGATTTTGATACAAGTATTTTTACTTTTATGTCATATAGGATTACATTCATTTTTAAATATTTTATGATGTAATCGTTTTATTTTTATTTTTTTAAATTAATTTTTTTTTTAGTATTGCCATTTATATCTTGAATAAGGTAATAGTAATTTATGTGATAATAATTAACCATTTATGATGTTTGTAATTGAATAGAAAAAGAAAATATCGCAAACATATCCAAATTGAGTTCTCTCATCCTTGAAAAAATCGTACACATTTTGTGGAGATACTGGTAGTCAAATGGTCGTGGGTGCACAGTGCACTAAGAACCACACCGTTGGGCTTACCCGAATCCGTACTCGTATGGATGGTGACTCACACTCCNAACCTCATTCATCCCAGAAAGGGTGATCCATCAATGGCCGTTGGATGTGCTAATGCTTGCACAGAAGTTGTTGACCATCCTTTGGGTAAGTTTCATCATGCTTCCCTTGCCTTCAGGCGATGGAATTATTGATTGTTCAAGTGTTTTTAGGGAAGCAAATACATCGTTTAGCACATGAGTTATAGGTAACAATTTTTATTTTTGTTCACCCTATAGTAGAGGTATATTATATACTCTTGTGGATATATTATCCTATAGTTTAGGTATATTATTGTTCTATAGGTATAATATATGTTTTTCATATTTTCGACAATGTATAATAGTATTTTATGTACTCTTTTTTTTTTATATAGGTTACATATACATTTTTTATTTGTCTATTTTTGTATCTAACTTATATGTAGTCTTCTAATTTATGTTCATAACTTATTGGTAGTCTTTTAACTTATGTTCCTGACTAATGGTCGGTATAATATGTGGGTTTTTACTTTTATTAAGTAAATTGTATTTTATCCATATATTAAGTAAATATTATCAAGGAAATATTCAAATTTTAAAATATGAAATTCAATTATGAGGAAATAATGCATTAAATTTAATGTATTTTCCTTATTTACTCGAATGGATAAAATCAACACAATAAATAAATAAAAATCAAAGAATCTACATCTAAAACAAAAAATGTGTGAACTAAACCCAATGTTTTAAGAGTTTTTATTGGAGGAACCCATTTCATTTGTCCAACAGACAACAGGCTCATTGGTCTAAGGGATTGCGATCATCCATGTGTTGAAAATTACGAATCAGCCAGCCCATTTTATTTTCAGAGATCATGACTAACTTTGTGAACAAGAATAAGCAAACGATATAAATCTCATTGTCAGCATTAATAGCATGGTGACTTTCTCCATTTGTTTGTTTTCATAATCTTTTTCTTCTCTTCCTTTTGTTTGTTTTCATTTGGTTTTATAGTCTTTATTAACACGACTTACACACTTTTCCCATCAAAGACAGAAACAAAAAAAATGAAAAACAATACACAAGACAAAGATCGTTGCACTTGCACAGACAGACCAAGAGGTCCCATGCATGTGGTTTACGGGAATGAAAAACAATACACAAGACAAACTTCGTAATTGTCAAACATAAACTGAGGAACAAATAAAAAGTTCAGCACATCTTAATTTCAAGTGGTGGTGGAGCTTCATGAAACTTTATCTCAATTTAAGCACTTACTTAGTTCGAATGTCAAGCAACAAATTCAATTCTGATGCTACCAATCGTGACAGTCTGAGCCCCAAACTTAGGCACCAAAGTCACCACGACACTCTCGTCACCCTCAGCTTCCAAATCCTCCAACAAGTCCGTTAGCCCCAACCTCAACCCTTGCTCTTGTTACTCTTCTCCTTATGCGTATGCGGCACGCTCACAAAACTCCCCGCGAACTCGCTCTTGTCCGGCCCACTCAACACGTCATCATCATGGGCCACGTCATTCACGTACACGTCAAACTTAACAACCGCATTTTTCTCGTACTCAATCCCCTCAATCACTAATATCTCCTCTTCATCCTCCTCCTCTTTCTTGTTCCTCTTCTTCTGCCTCGGCCTGCTCACCACCGTGCTTATCTTCGACTCCAACTGTATCGGAAACTCACTACTCTTCACCAGCTTCCCCAACGACGTCGTTCCGGCAGCTTTTGCAACTCCGACAGCCTTGGCATTTCTCTGCTGCTTTGTCCTGCGTGGCGTTGGCCTAGACTTGAGCCACGGAATCTCGACATCTTCATAAACATATCCAAGCTTCCTACTATCAAGACAATCCCTCACCTTAACCCTAGCCAACTCCGCATTCTCATTATAAAACAAAAACCCACTATCCAACCAATCTTTGTCACTAACTAATATCTTTATTTTTGGGTCCCAAATTTTTCCAAATGCTCCACATCCTATCCACATTGGAGTGGTGCCCAAAAAATATAGGATCCCTGGCTGCTGAATAAAAACTCCCCATGTTCTCAAAATTTGGCTGGGTGTTATCTCCCGACCATAAATGAACCGGCCCGTGCGGAACTGCCTCAACTGAACCGGCTCCGGGGTCCGCTTCAGTCCCAGCCCTATAAGGCCAGCCAAAGAACAAGAGCGGTTTCTTGGCGTTGGACACCATCTGCCTGTACATGATCTTGAGATTGGTGTTGACTCGAGCTTCTCTGTTGACTTTCTCGTCCGTGCCGTTGAAGTCGAGATCCACGAGTGTCGGCGGCTGGTGGGCGGCTGCTGGGAGCTCGTCGTAGAGTGGAGAGTCCGGGTTGGCGTACAAGGCAGGCAGTTGCATGCCGGCCGGCTCGTCCCAGTTCCAGAACGGCAAAACGAACGTCGGGTCGTCGATGAGTTTGGCCAGGATTCTTTCGTGGAAATATAGGTAGTAGCGGTGGAAGGGGAAGAAGAGCCAGCAGTTGTGGATTTGGAGCTCGAGGTCTGGGAAGCCGACTTGGTCGTATGCGCCATCGCAATAGGCACAGTGGACGTTGGCTTGCTGGGTAAAGTTGCGTGGATCGTCGTCAGGGAGGGCTTTCATGAGTGCAATGGCTTTGGAGTATTTGTCAATGTAGGATTGGTCGACGGTTTGAGCCGCCGGCCTAACGCGGAGCCGGGAGGGAGGAGGGGGGAGCTTCAAGTCTATGATTTTGGGGGATGTGGGCGGGCAGCAATTGGTGGGTAATGCGCCGCTTGGTAAGTCTGCGGGTCCGCATTGGGTTAAGTCTGGGGGGGATATTGGGTTAGCAAAGGCGAAGGGGTCTGTGGGTAGACTGGACAGGCCACCGTATAGCCCTCCGAGGCCAATAAGAACATTTCTTCTTTTGTCTAGGTTTCCTGGAGGCGGTTGTTGATCTTCGTTGCCTGTGGCATTGCATGAGACTAGTCTAACTCTACGTGCAGAGCAATGTTTGGTTGTGTTTTTAAATGAAGGAATTTGGGGGCTTTTTTGGGAGAAGGGAAAGAGAGAAGTTGTGGGGAAGAGTGTGGTGGTGGTGGATAGAGAAGCCATTTACCACGGTTTTTAGCTCTCTCTGGTTTACTTGGGGCTTGGTTTTATAATTGAATTGGTTTACTTTTCTTTGCATACTGCACACCATACACATTGGCTGCCCGATATGTGGTTGACGAAGAATAGTGGAAAAGGACAAGAGAGAGAGTTGGGCTGAATTCAATGGATTCTAATCTGATTAAGAAAGATGGTGAAGGGAGGTTTCGTGTAGTTAGCAATTATTTGAGTAGGGGATGATTTTGGGATTGAACATATATTTGACAGATTGTGCTTGTAGTAGCAAAGTTTGCTTGTTTCACAATTTCGCAGTTAATACCACTCTTCCACTTGTACGTGATAATGATACACGTTTGTGTCTTTGTTCATTGGAGTCCCAAGACACGTTTGTGTCTGCGACTTGCTGTCACTGTCTATTGCAATTTGCATGAATAGGATGGTTACCAGATTTCCAACCAAAAAAAAAAGCTTAATTACTGTCTCACTTTCTTGAAACGAAGGCTTGGTGTCACAGTATCTTTTAAAATTGAAATTTTGTCACTTAATTCCTTGAATCTCTAAAAATTATTGAAATTTTCTTACTTTACCATTTCCGTCCATTTCTATCCACAAAACTGTTAAGTGTACTGACGTGACATGGACATTTTAGTAGTTTTAACTATTAATAAACTTTAAAATCCAAACTAAATATAAAAACAAAGTTGATATATTTTACAATTAAAAGATAATTAAAAAAAAATCCCTTTCCACCTTCTTCCCATCCCAGTCACCCCACACCAGCACTCACCTCCATCTTCTCTCTCACCCCTTTCCCATCACCACCATCCCCAAAGCACGCAGCAGACCCCCCTCCCCCGTCTTACTCTTTCCTTCTCTATGTCTTCCTCTCTTCCGCTCTCTTCCCTTCTCTCCCTCTCGCTATCATCGATGGGATCATAAGTTGCTAATGTCAATGAATGCCGGCAACATCAGATATGGGGTTTCAAATGGTGTATTTGACATAGTCCTCAGACTCGCGATATTTGGCGGGCAACAAAAGGCAGCGGTGGGGTTTCACCCCATTTTTCTTTTCCTTTTTATTTCCCCTTTCCTCTTGTTGTTGGTCTTTTAATCACAACCAAGAGGATGAAAAGATTTGAGTTTTTCCACATGAGAAACAAAACAGATAAAAAGGAGGATGGTTTTCTTCAAAGTTCTTAGAAGGAGCAGGAGGGGTTTGTTACGAGGGGTGGGGAGAGTAGGTTTGCATACACTTGATTTTTGTTTTTAATTTTCTTCAATTTTCTACTTAATTTGGATTTTAAAGTTCGTTAATAGCTAAAATTATTAAATGCCTATGTCATGTCAGTACATTTAACAGTTTTGTGGATGGAAATGAATGGAAGTGGTAAAGTGAGAAAATTTTAACAATTTTTAGAGATTCAAAGGGTTAAGCGAGAAATTTTCAATTTTAAGAAGTTAAGTGAGACCGAGTGTCCATTTTAAAAAGTAAAACAGTAATTAAACCAAAAAATTACACGACGCATTCGTATCACTTATGGTCCCAAAAGCAAAAGCTTGGTCAGGTCGAGCTTGACTGGCCTGCAAAGAAGAAAGGAAGACCCAAGCCAGAACTTTGTCTGGCCCATGGCCAGTAAGGCATATGTTATAATGGGCTTTCTTTTTTGCTTTTTGACAAACAGGCTTTTAGCTAGTCTATTTTTGTTTGTTTTTAATATAAGAGATAGTCTAAATTATAAATGATAGAAATTTTTCACACACATATAATTATGATGTTGTGAGAATTCGAACTTGAGATCTTTGAATTAGACCCATTACGTTATATTTTATTTTATAGATGTGATAATTTCATAATCTACTTATGTTTGACCTTGGTGGATTATAGGCTTGTTCTAAAATAGATAGGCTTGAATCTATCTTGCAATTATTGTACAAGTTGGCAAAATCACATGCCAAGCCATTAATTTTCTTTGTAGAGTAGATAGTATATACTATCACGAGCTTAGTTATGATAATACTAAACAATTCGAATATTTCTAAACTTGTTTATATGTTCATTAAAATAACCAAGTACATATTAAATTAATAAGGTTTCGAGAATCATGGCCGCGAGGTTTTATGGAAGGACATCTTCTACTTTTTTTCTTCTCATTTTTCAAGAAATGATAGCCACTTCAACTTTTATCTATCTAAATTAACATATATTATGTTTCACGTTTCAATTTATAAATAATTTATTAACCTTGGAGGAATCGTTTTGTGTGTCGTTCGTGTCCCACATACAGCTAACAATCTACTATTATATTTTGTGCGATGTGAGAGTAATTTTTCCCATATAAAATTACTGACAATGACTGAGGACAAAGTTATTTTGTGGCAATCACAAGAAACACTTATATGATAACATTTTTATTGTGGTGTCATTATTTATTAATTGGGGATAGAAAAATAATGACATCTTTGCCGCAAACAAGTTTTTCTAGACATTTTTATTGTGGTGTTACTATTTATATGATTAACAAATTTATTAAACGCTAATTTAATAAGCATGTTTCCATAATGTGGTCCCCTTGCACGTGCCCTAGCGAACTTTGGGTTGGCTAGTCTTTTAGAAGGTGCTAATTTACCTTCAATTGTCAAATTTTTTTAATTAGAAATGCACTCTAATTTAAGTTATAATATAAACAATTTATAATTTAAGTTATAATTTATTCTAAAACAAATTAGAAATGACTAAAAAAAAAACTCAGCCCCTGCAACTGAGCAAAGTCCTTCACGTGCTGCTACCCAACTAGTTCATACCAGCTATTCTGCATATGAGAACATACAATATTAAAACGTGATTCTTAAGGAGGCCCCACTTGGCTGAATCATTGACAACAACCAAAAAAAAGTACGGTGAATTTGATATTTCTTCATTCAAACCTCGGAATGAATTTGAAATTCAAATCAGATCCCATCAGTTATTTCTTTGAATTTTACTGGAGAGCATACCACGATATGAATTCATAGACTGGAATAATTGGTATGCCATAATGAGTGATTTTTTGATTCCCAGCTTTTACTACCAACAAAACAAAAATTCAAAAAATAAATTACAAATGCATAACTACAGATACTAGATATCAAATATTATGGGTGTACTGTCTCATATACTTTTTTTTTTTTTTTTCTTCGTGCACATGTTACACGTATATTTTATTGGCTCTATATATATGTATCACTTCAATACAATTTAATTAAAGAACTAACTTCTCAAATATGAGTAGAAATATACTACATCATGTACTATGTGACAATATTTAAGTATCAAATCCAGAATATTCATTAATGGTTGAATTTTTTTTTTTTTTTTGTAGATCTTGTAGATTCAGCTTCTATTGTTGCACTGACTAGCTTTGTGTGTTCATGAAAACGTGTTTAGGTTATGTGATTATATTTTTTTTAATATAAACGATATTTTATTTTAATTTAATTGAAATTCATGGATTTACAAGAGGAAATGTCAATAATCATAGATAAATATCAATAATCAATTAATTTGGATAATTATAGAAATCTCACATTTATAATTATATAGCATTTCCCTCCCACTTGGTTGTATGCAAAACTCTTCATCACCTGAATTCGTTAGTTTCTCATCCTCGCAGTTTTGGAAATGCAAATTAAACATTATTTATTATATGCATAGATAGTAGTGGGCTCCCCCACCACAACACAGTGGAATATTATAAAAACAGCACAGCTGATAACCATTCCTTTCCTACAAAGACAAAGCAACCTACCTACTATGGCTTCATCTTCCCTACCACCCACTGCTACACTTACTGGCCCTTACTCCACTAAAACGCTTTCCTCCTCCTCCTCCTCCTCCTCCCTCACAACCTCTCTCTCTCCCTTCTTCCCAAACAAGTCCCAAAAACCCACTAAGCAATGCTCTGTCTCTGTGGGTGGAGTCCGATGCCAAGCCAAAAATGGTGACAATGATCACCGGGAGCAGGGTCTAGGAAAACTCGACAGAAGGAACATGCTCATTGGTCTAGGCGCCGGAGGGTTGTACGGGGCTGCAGGTCTTGAAAACAACCCGTTTGCTTTCGCTGCGCCCGTATCCGCCCCTGACTTTACCGAGTGCGGACCGGCGGACAAGCCAGATGGCTCTACCATTGACTGTTGCCCGCCCATCACCAAAACAATAATCGATTTCAAATTACCCGATCCGGGCCCACTCCGTACTAGGCGTCCGGCCCAGGACCTGGCAAAAGACCCAGTCTACTTGGCCAAGTACAAAAAGGCCGTCGCTCTCATGCGGGCGTTACCCGACGACGATCCTCGCAGCCTAGCCCAACAAGCCATGGTACACTGCTCCTACTGCGACGGTGGGTACCCGCAAGTCGGGTTCCCCGATCTGGAGATTCAAGTTCACTTCTGCTGGTTATTCTATCCGTTCCACCGCTGGTACCTCTACTTCTACGAGAAGATCATGGGGGAGCTCATTGGCGACCCCACCTTCGCCCTCCCCTTTTGGAATTGGGACGCCCCAGCTGGCATGTACATTCCTGAGATCTTCACCGACCCCACCTCCTCCCTCTACGATCAGTACCGAAACGCAGCGCATCAGCCTCCAAAGCTCCTAGATCTCAATTACGGTGGGAGCGACGATGACGTGGACGATGCCACGCGAATCAAGGAGAATCTGACTACCATGTACCAACAGATGGTGTCCAAGGCCACGTCCCACCGTCTTTTCTATGGGGAGCCGTACAGCGCCGGTGACGACGCGAGTCCGGGAGCTGGAAACATTGAGAGTATCCCACATAACAATATCCATTTGTGGTCGGGCGACCCGAAGCAGACCAACGGAGAGAATATGGGAGCCTTTTACTCTGCGGGTCGGGATCCTCTGTTTTACTCCCACCACTCGAACGTGGATCGCATGTGGTCCATATATAAAGATTTGTTGGGCGGTACGGACATAGATAAAACTGATTGGCTGGACACCGAGTTCTTGTTCTACGACGAGAAAAAGAACCTCGTGCGTGTGAAGGTTCGGGACTCGCTCGACACCAAAAAGCTCGGGTACGTTTACGACAACAAAGTTCCGATCCCGTGGCTTAAGGCGAAGCCAAACCCTCGCAAATCGCAGAACCAGAGGAAGGCGGCGGTTTCGTCTGGCGATCTGACAACCACGTTCCCGGCAACGCTGTCCGACAAGATCAGTGTTGAGGTGGCAAGGCCGTCGACGACGAAGCGGACGAGTGAGCAGAAGAAGGCGCAAGATGAGGTGTTGGTGATCAAAGGGATTGAGTTTGCCGGGAACGAGCCGTTGAAGTTTGACGTGTTCGTGAACGATGATGCGGACTCGGAGGCCGGGAAGGACCAGTCGGAGTTTGCAGGGAGTTTCATCCACGTACCGCATAAGCAGAAGAAGAATATAAAGACGAACCTGCGGCTGAGCATTACGAAGTTGTTGGAGGAATTGGATGCGGAAACGGACAAGAGTTTGGTGGTGACTTTGGTGCCGAAACTTGGGAAAGGGCCGATCACCATTGGTGGGTTCAGCATCGAGCTTCTGAACACCACCTGATCAGTTGAAGCTTACCTGCACTGCACCTGTTGAGTTGGTCTGATGTGATTGATCGGAAGTCGACTAGCTGGCTTCAAACCCTAATCGTGCATGGATGTTAGTTTTCAATATCGTCACCTTTGAGTTTAATTATCTGTAATTATGCTGACGTAAGCCCACTGCTTACGTGGAGCATTGGTGTTTGCCCTTGTTTTTATAAGGCATCGGTGTTTGTAATTCTCAATAAAACGTATGTTGAGTGTGTTTAAATTATTCCACCATTGCTTGTTTTGTTTTTGTTTAAATAGCTAACTTAGAAAAGGACTCTGCAATCTCAAGCAGAGGTTAACCAAAAAAATTGCTAGAATTTTCTGCACATATATATGACTCTACAAGTTAATATTGTGGATCCAGCAGTACATAGTAAAATAATTTAATGAAATTAGAGATTGGAAATAACTTAAGAGACTCTCAACATACCTCTCCATTGATGAGGCATCGTCAAGCAGAGGTAATTTCTATCTGAGCAGGAGAGGAGGCATGGTCTTGGGAAATGATGCCACATAGAGATTTATATAGCATATGGAGTTTGATTACGGTTCACCAAAACAAAACAAAAAAAACCAGTACTTATATGCTAATGTGGGTACCGTAGGACAATTTAAAGAGATAGTACATACATGCAGTACACTTTCAATTTCATTTATAAATAAATAAATAAATAATCTTTTCATTCATGGAGATACTCAAGTAAAACCTTTTCACATCTGTTAATCAATATTGTTGGCACGATAGTAATTAAACACAAGAAGACGACCCAAATCCAACACATGCTTTGCTTCAAATTGATTACAAAAGCCTGCTCAAGAAAAGTCATTGATTGGATATACATACATAATTCATTGGGCCTTTTAATTTCTGTCGGCGACATTGTCCTTACAATAATAGATGAGAAACAGAGTCCACTCTTTTTTTGTTTCTTGTTTTTTTGAAAATAATAAAAGGAAAAAAACCATTTTTTATACTGATCTCGCAAAAGATAAGTAAGAGTTGTTTAGTTCGTGATCACACATTATATCATCACATCTGCAAGCACCAGAATATAGAGCATGTGTTGCATTGCAATTCACCAGGATTAAAAAGAAAAAGGTGGATGTAGACATGGAAATGATAAGATGCATGACTCAGCAAAAGCATGGCCGAAAAAAAAAAAAAAAAAGCGCCTCCTTTTTCTTTTTATTTTTTTTCCTTCTTTGATTGCGCTCCATCGAGGTCCTTCACTTCACGTGACAGTTTTTACTACCAAGTAATTTTCTTCGCTTTTGTCATTGTCACATCCAGTTGGTCTACATTAACAATAAACATTTGTATGAAATGAAAATAGCATTGTTTTGCACGATTTATCACATAAAAAGATGACATACTAGAATCAAACGGGATATCAAATATTGACTGGTCAATGATGTTATTACTTGGGCGGTATTTTAAATTCAAGTCTACCTACTGATGGCGATGCTGCTCCAACAAAACTTCATTGACTTTATATTATATAACTGAATGATTGATCATTATATAATTCATCTATAAATTACATATTTAATTAGACCACATGTTTTCACTGTTTCGCCTAATCCTCTTGATTTTTTTTTCTTTGTTTTTTTTTTGTTTGGGCTATAAGGTTGGATAAAAGTATATACTACAAGATGGACTAAAACCTTATTATATCTTTTTTTTTTTTTTGGTCTTCTTTAAAAATGTCGTAGATGGATGGTCTTGTTTTATAAGTATTAAAGTATTACTTATATTATGCGGGGAGTTATCCTGCTTTGGAATATAGTAGCTAGATGGACCCGCATGCTTTGTTTTACGTACTGATTAATCTAAGCTGCTTTGTAAGATAATTTAAACTATATACGTAATACACTCAAAACTAGCTTACATGTTGCATTTGTTTGTTTTATGTATTCATAGAAAATGTTAGTGTGAGTCGTACATACGTGGCTGCGTGACAGATTTTCTACCATAACCAATATAAAATATTATTTATAAATAATGCTAGAATCATCAATGATTAATTTTCCCACAATGTCGTCACATTGCCTCACACCTAACACATTTTTGGATCATAATAAAACTCAACAATACATTAATTAGAAGGATAAACCTACCTAAGTAGCAACCAAAAACATCATAAGCGTCCAATTTAATCCTAGTATATACGCGTATACCTCCGCTTGTTTGTTGTTCATTTCTTCCTCATCTATTTGCTGAATGCCTTATACCTTATAGATAGCTATTGCAATACCGGTCAATAATTATATGTTCGCAAACATAAAAGAATGAATTTTAGAAAAAGAAAACTAGAACAGACAAATGCCAGAAATTCATATCAAATAATAAAAGAAAAAAAAATTAATTGAGGACAAGAAACTCTCCCTTATTATTTATATGAGATATTTTTACATCCGCATTCTCACACTCCCCCGCACGTGTGCGAATTTTACAAACATCCCACGGTCATACACACCAAACCTGACACGCCCTAATCATTAAGCAAAATCATGATCAAGTTTGAAAGGACAGAAGCATCTAGGATGGAGAGGGTACAAGTTCCGTAGGCAATAACGGGCATCTTCTAAGTTCTATATCCAGACACCAACATGGCAACATCATAAACATATATAAAGATTGCCTCTGGGGCGTTCGTGTTTTTGTTTAATTTGATGGAAAAAGTAATCATTTTTGCATAATGTGGCATATTCAAATGATGATCTCTTCATTATAATCATCGTCTCCTTTTCATAACCACAATCTTGTGTCAATTTTGATGTTCTCTCCTCATTTAAGCACACGAGAATATAGGGAGTAATCATCCTACTGGGGCAAGGATTTGTGAAATCTCATATCCTCTCTTAAGGTTGATATATATATTTTTTATCGCCTAGGGTTAAAGCTTGAGCGGGGCATAATGCAGGATAAATTTCTCAGATTGACTGCAACGTTATACAAGGTGGCATGCTTAAAAGAAAACAAAAAAACAACAAAAAAAAGGCGCATTCCTACGTTGTGCTAGGCCAGCATATATGATATAATACATGTAACAATAGAGTGTGGGCCCATGATTAGGCAAGTGGCCAATGTTATTATATAACCAGAGGAGCATCGAAGCAGTTAGCAAAAACGAATTAAGCAATGGCTTCTCCTCTGCTTCCATCTGTAACCACCTCCATCGCTTCTTTCCGCCCAGCTTTGTTCCCTAGCAAGTCCCAAACCAATTGTTTAGTTGGAAATGGAAGGCACAGCTTTGCAGTAGGTGGATCTAGACTACTCCTACTGCCATGCAAAGCAAAGCATGGTGATCACAACAACCCTAGCAGCAACAACCAAGACGAGGTCAGTAGTAGTCCTGAGGGAAAATTTGACAGGAGAGATGTGCTGTTTGGTCTAGGAGCTGGAGGGCTGTACGAGGCGGCAGCGGCTGGTCTTGACTTGAACCGGTTCGCCTTGGCCGCCCCAATTCCAGCGCCGGACATAAACAACTGCACCCTGACCACCGAGGACCTAAAGGGACTCGACTGTTGCCCCCATAAAAGCGATATAATCTACAATTTCCAGCTACCCGAATCGCCACCAGCAGTGCTACGCACCAGGCCTGCCGCTCATAATGCCGCATAAGACCCAACGTATGTAGCCAAATACAAACGGGCCATTGAGCGCATGAAGGGCCTTCACAAGGACGACCCACGTAACTTCTGGAACCAAGCTAATGTGCATTGCGCCTACTGTGAGGGCTCATATCACTACACTATGCCTACAATGATAGAATTCATAGTTTTGTGAGTGTGTATTTTGGATGTGTTTGGGAGAGAAATGAGAGAACGTTGCTCTCTGTGCAAGAACTGAAAATTGAAGGAATAAAGTCTGCTACATTTCATTACAAGCCAAACAGGAAATATAACCGTTGAGGAGAGAGAAGAGAGATTCTTCTCTAACTGCCTCAATACAAAAATCAATCCTAGCCATTGAACTATCATCCTATAAGATGATTACACTTGTCTCAATCTAACACCTCACTTAAGAAGCCACTTGGACTCTAATCCAATGGTCCTTATTACAAACAGCAGAAAAAGCTTTTAAACTAAAATAAAAAAACAGAAACATTCAAAACAGAGTGGGATGGCGGAAAGGATTTCAGCTCAGCTCAAAGGGGTTACACATCAACATACAAAACATGGCATTATAGACGGGATTCTAAAAGAAATACAAGTTCACTCCTCATGGCTATTCTATCCCTTCCACCGCTGGTACTTGTATTTCTACGAGAGAATCCTTGGCGACCTTATTCAAGACCCAACTTTCGCTTTGCCCTTCTGGAACTGGGACGCTCCTGACGGCATGTACATGCCAGCCATTTTCGAGGACGACCCCGTATTAAACCCTCTCTATGACGCCAACCGAAACGCCAAGCACAGTGTGCCGGGGACGGTTTTAGACCTCAACTACCACCACGGCAAGGACGACAATACCAAGGACGACGACACAATAATCCGGCATAATCTCGTCACCATGAACTCGAGAAATGCTGTCTATTTCAAGCACAGACTGGTGCTCATTCTTCGGTCATCCTTACCGCGCTGGATACCAACCAAACCCCGGTGCTGGCAATATTGAGAAAATCCCTCACAATACCGTCCACAATTGGACTGGTACGGACTCAAGCTTGCCACCAAACACTGGGGAGGACATGGGAGTCTTCTACTCTGCGGGTCGAGATCCCATCTTCTTCGCACACCATGCCAACGTGGACCGCATGTGGTACTTGTGGAAGAACAACTTTGGGGGACAGGACATAGAAGACACTGATTGGCTGGACAGCTCGTTTCTGTTCTACGACGAGAAGCAGCGCCTCGTTCGTGTTACGGTCCGGGATTCCCTGGACACGACCTTGCTTGGGTACGACTACGAATGCGCTGATATTCCATGGATTGACCCCGCCTACAAGCCCACCCCTCGCTTTCCACCCAACAAGACAGAACCGCAGGTTTCCTTTGCTGAGCTTTCCACCAAGTTCCCAGCCACCTTGGACTCCACCATCAGTGTTGAGGTGGCCAGGCCGGAGGAGGTCAGAAACCGGAGCGAAGTGGAGAAGGCGAAACAAGAGGAGGTGCTGGTGATCCGTGGGATTGAGTTCCCGTCGAATGTGCCCGTCAAGTTTGATGTGTATGTGAATGATGATGCCGACTCTCCCAGCGGGCCGGACAAGTCCGAGTTTGCCGGTAGCATTGTGCACGTGCGGCACAGGCACGACCATATTATAAAGACCAATCTGACGTTAGGGATCACGAGGTTGTTGGAGGACTTGGGAGCCGCAAAGGACGGCAGTGTGGTGGTGACCTTGGTGCCAAGGAACGGGGAAGGAAAAATAACCATTGGTGGATTCTCCATCGAGCTTTCTCCTTGCGTCTGACTGATGATATCATGCTTGCAATCTTTGGAAGTGAGCGGCGCTGCATGCAATAATTCTGCTGGGATTAATTGCCAACTTTTCTTTTACTTTGTTTGCTTTCGTTTCTGCTTGTGATTTAGTTTCCGTTTCGTCTATGAATTGACCATGCGTCACTCGATGCTTACGTGGGATGTTCGTCAATAAAACTTATGCATGTTCATGGGTGTGTTTAAAATGATTTCGCCTTTTAATTTCTACTCTTTCCAAGCAGAGTCTAACCAATGCATTGCCCGCATAAGTTGTCTGCCTGCTGTTGGACCACAATTTTTTGCAGCTATATAAGTTTGCATTGAGTACCAATTAATCATTCATAACTCATGAATATAATTATTTTACAAAATTAGGACTTGAAATTACATTATGAAACTCTATATAAAAATAGTCAGCATCCCTCTAGAGACTAGCTAGAAATTCTGAAAATTAAACTGGAGAACGAAACAACGTTTGGTCCCCACGGAGAGACGGAGCATTCATTATTAGTAAAATTTAAAGTCAGCAACGAATCCAAAAGGAAGGTGAAAAAAAAAAAAAAAAAAAAAACTATTCATTGAAAACGCCAGCATGAGTCGCACTTGCCTGCGTAATCAACTCATTGAAGAAAAAAAAACCTAGTGTTACTATTAACTAGAAATGGTTGATAATGTACGAGAATCAAAGGTCAGCAAAGCTCTCATGGTGATATCCACACACCCTAATCATTAAGCAAGTCCACCAAAGAAAAACAACAAGAGTACTAGCAAAAGGAGCACAATAATCCGATTTAAAATTATTAATAATCCGATTTAAATGATCACAAATACCCCACACTGAATTATGGATAATACGATAGAAACCACACATGCAACATCTCTAAGCCAAGGTGGGATCCACTCTTATATATTTTAAATAAATTATTTGTACATATAAATTCAATAACTTTAAATCTCCAATATATAATTACCTCATCACCTTTGATTTAGCAATATTTCTCTTCTCAAAACATAAAACTTTATATATGCACTGCAATACGAATACGTACATATATGTACATGTATGATTAAGCAGAATGCTGATCGTACATGTATGATATTTGTAAATAGTAACCATTGCATGCAAAACATGTAAAGCATCATATCTTCTCTATCTTTCGTACGTTTTTGTTTTTTACCCACTGTTTGATGTAATGGGGAGTAGGTGCATTATTTTTATTAATCTTTGGTTACCATGAATGAACAGCTCAAAACAGTAAAAGTAAATATAAAAAAATCACCGAATATGCTTTAGAACGCGTCTCTTGCGAAAGAAACGAAATGAAAAAAGAACGTCTTTTGCAATGGTATCGGCCAATATCGAAATATGGACCCGCCCATATCCACTATAAAAGCAGTACACTTGAGTATCATAATTGCAGTGAACACTTCATTCAAAACCAATTAAGCTTAAGCCATGGCTTTCTCTCCCTCACCTCCTCTAGCTGCAACGATCATTGGCCTTCGCTCCACCACCACCACTTCTCTCTCTTCCTTCCTTCCAAACAAGCCCCATACACCTTCACTGTCCCGAAACCCCAAACAATGCCTCACGGGCAGAGTGCGATGCAAAGCAACAAACGGTGGCGATGATCACCTTGAACAGGGTCTATCTAGACTCGACAGGAGGAACATGCTGATTGGTCTAGGAGCCGGAGGTCTATACGGCGCGACTGGTCTTGAAAACAACCCGTTTGCTTTTGCCGCGCCCGTATCCGCCCCTAACTTAACCCAATGCGGCCCTGCTGACAAGCCTGACGGGTCCACCATCGACTGTTGCCCACCCATCGTCACAACCATTATCGATTTCAAACTGCCCGACAAGGGCCCGCTCCGAACCAGGCTTGCAGCCCAAGATGTAGCGAAAGACCCGGTCTACTTGGCAAAATATAAAAAGGCCATCGCGCTCATGCGGGCCTTACCCGACGACGACCCGCGCAGCTTTGCCCAACAAGCCAAGGTTCATTGCTCTTATTGCGATGGCGGGTACCCGCAAGTCGAGTATCCGGATCTGGAGATTCAAGTCCACTTCTGCTGGCTGTTCTACCCTTTCCACCGATGGTACCTCTACTTCTTTGAGAAGATCATGGGGGAGCTCATCGGCGACCCCACCTTCGCCCTCCCCTTCTGGAATTGGGATGCGCCAGCTGGCATGTATATTCCTGAGATTTTCACCGACACCACTTCCTCCCTCTATGACCAGTATCGAAACGCAGCGCATCAGCCTCCGAAGCTCCTGGATCTGAATTACGGTGGGACCGACGATGACGTTGACGACACCACGCGGATCAAGGAGAATCTAACAACCATGTACCAGCAGATGGTCTCAAAGGCCACATCTCACCGGCTCTTCTACGGGGAGCCATACAGCGCCGGCGATGATGCAAATCCAGGAGCTGGAAACATCGAGAGTATCCCGCATAACAATATCCATTTATGGACGGGTGATCCGACCCAGACCAATGGAGAGAATATGGGTGCCTTTTACTCTGCAGGCCGGGATCCTCTGTTTTACGCGCACCACTCCAACGTGGACCGCATGTGGTCAATTTATAAATCCAAACTGGGAGGTACCGACATAGAAAAAAAGGATTACCTGGACGCGGAGTTCTTGTTCTACGACGAGAAGAAGAATCTTGTACGCGTGAAAGTTCGAGACTCCCTCGACACCACCAAGCTGGGGTACGTTTACGACAATAAAGTGGAGATTCCATGGCTGACGTATAAGCCGACGGCCCGTAAATCGTCGAACAAGAGAAAGGCGACGGTTTCCTCTGCGGATCTGACAAACAATTTCCCGGCGACGTTGACGGACACAATCAGCGTTGAGGTGGCGAGGACGTCGACGACAAAGCGGACAAGTACGCAGAAGAAGGCGCAGGATGAGGTGTTGGTGATCAGTGGGATTAAGTATGCCGGGAACGAGACGGTGAAGTTCGACGTGTATGTGAATGATGATGCTGAGTCTTTGGCCGGGAAGGACAAGTCGGAGTTTGCGGGGAGTTTCATCCATGTGCCGCATAAAGGGAAAAAGGATATAACGACGACTCTGAGGCTGAGCATTACAAAGTTGCTGGAGGAATTGGATGCGGAAACGGACAGTAGCGTGGTAGTGACTTTGGTGCCTAAAGTTGGGACAATCACCATTGGTGGGGTCAGCACCGAGCTTATTAATACCACCTAAACGAAATTAAATTAAATCAAGTGATGATGATGATGATTTAATTAAGTATTTTCGTGCATTAAGTGTATGTTTTAGTAGGTCATTTCTCCACTGCAGAGAGAGACCCACGTAACGTAACCCTACAGTTGCTTATGTGTGTGGGGGGTCGATGTTTGTTTTTCTGAATAAAAGATATATATATATATATGGTCATGAGTGTGTACTTTTATGTATAATAAAGAGCAAATACATGCTACCGTACCTGGTGTTGTTTTCATTCCCTGTAGTTGTTTACACAAATAGACATTTCTGATTGTTGAGAAAGGGACAGCGAAGGAAGAGTTAGTTCTGATCTGAAAGCACAGAGACGTCTAACGAATTTGTCAGATCATTCATTTCTGATTGTTGTTTTCATTCCCCTGTAGATGTTTACACAAATTTTTGTTTGTTTGCAGTAATTGCTAGTCTGTCGGCATACAAGGGTTGTGTATTTCATTTGTGTATTTAGCTGTGCAAAATAATGGATGAACTCAACTTGACATGCATATATATATATATATATATAGAGAGAGAGAGAGAGAGAGAGAGAGAGAGAGAGAGAGAGTTACTCTTCTTGGGGGAGCTGAGGCTGAGCAGTGTGTAAACTTCATCATTCATCGACTGCTTCACAATTAAAAGTAGGATAGTTTCTTGTGTGATATATGGAGGGAGGGTATTATATATGGTAATGGTGGTGGTAGGACAGTTTTGAAGAGATAGTACATGCAGTACACTTCCCATTTCATTTTAAAATCAATAGTGAAATGTTTCTTGAAAGTCAAATGGGCTAACTATGGGTGTCTCTCTATAGAGGCCCAATTACCAACCCGGCAGCCTCTATATATAGATTCTCCAGTAAAAGTTGTTCAATTAAAAAAGCAATTACTTTTTCCTTTCTTCTTCGTTAAGCCTTTTTGACTTTAGCATGATCAAAGCCTTTTGGGATTGTTTTTGGGGCAAAGACTAATAATAGTTAAATAGATTTCTATAAGTCTTTGTTTCTTCTTTCTTTAAATTTCAAGGTTCTTATCACTTCCAAATTCCAACCTTGCAAGGAAACTTACACACATCATCTTTGCAAAGTCAGTCACATAATCTTTTTTAAAAAATCATCAATAAATACTATTATTTTTGCAATGTAAAGACTACAGATGCGATTTCATTGTCCCCCCGTATGTTACAAGAAGAGACGGGAGCTTCTCGCCAATAAGTATTGGTTAATATAAAATCCTTATCAATGGATCCTATATATTTAGTTTGCAAAGAAATGTCACTTTCATTAATAAGTTAACAAGTAAAATTTTAAAAGTGCTTAAGAAGGAAAATTTGAACTACAATAGCCTAACATTCTGACCTAATCAATTATAGCTCATCAATATCTTTGGACTAATACCAATTAATAAGCAAGTTGAAGTTTGAATGGCCAAAGCAAATACAGTGGTTATGTGTTGATTCCTCCCACCAAGAAAACAATTGCTTGCTAGTCAACCCTTCCCGTCTGAAAACTAAGTTTCTATGACAACGATTGGTAAGAAAGGTTAATTAATCTACTTTGACCAAATCAAATCAGTGTGTCTTTGTTTTAAACCTCTCAAGTTTTATCTGCAAGGCAAAGTGAGTGCCAATGGTTTGCATAGACTTGCTGTAATAAAGGACAACAACACTCAACAAATCTTAATTAATTTACTTTCAGATCCAAAATTAAATTCGGTTTTTTTAAATCATTTTTTTACGTGGGGAGTTTTTTATTTTTTATTTTTTTAATGTGCGGAGTTATATATTTGGACTAAAAAAATATGGAAAACATTGGGGAACCAACAAGAGGACAAGGTGGGGCGAAGAAACCCAAAAGCATGAAGTCCTCAACAACATGCTTTGATGCCGCCCACATGGGATTTGAACAAAGTTATCCTCTCGTGGATTAATTCAAATCTTCTGTACCAATTCAAAGTTGTTTAATAATGTGCATACGCCACCCATATCTATGTAATATAATATTAAACTATTCTCAATTTGATGTCCCTTTACAAGTCCCCTAATTAACCACTCTTCTTGCCAGATTATCATCATCATTATCTCCTTTTTACCAAATCTTTTCTTTTAATGGTCTCTAATAGTGCATGTCTCTATGTCTTTGTCTATTTTCTCACCTGACACATTATATATATAAGGAGAGAAACATATACATGAGTAAATTTACAAGAATTTCATTTAAATTTCTCTTTTTCAAAGCACACTTTTCATCATGATTAAAAGAATTTTAAGAATAGTCGAGCGATAGTATTCAAGCAGTATTTTTATTTTATATGTATGAGTTAAACAGTGATGCGATTAAGGCCTGTAGATCAAGCAGAAGTATATACTGTTTCTAATAATGATGCACAAATACAATACATCGACGGATTATTAATATCAGTAGCACTACTGATATAGCTTTCTTCTTGTTCATGAGCTAAATAAACAATCTTTTTCCTTCTGCCAGGCATTAGTTTATTTAGCCAGTTGCCTAATGGATTTGGTAGAACTAAACCTCCCCACTCACAAAATTAAAAAAAATTAGAAAAACCCACAACAGAAATATAAATTTTTTTTAAAAAACAGTATGTATAGGAGGAATTCTTTGAACCTGGCCTCTTTCACACTCACATGGCTAAAATCTCCCGACGTTTGACAAAAACCAAGTTTGCTTTGGAAAAATATACCATATAAACTCGTTCCGTTTCACATACTTTTGTTTAGTAATTCTTGATATCACCGTTGTTTACCATACATAAATAAAGTTAAGCCCCTCGAACTACGATTAGCAGCTTAATTACCAAGGAGAGAAGATTCTGTGTAAGTTCTCAAATCTATCCCCCACGCGGTGTTAGTGATTGGCGATCATATTTTATAATTCTTTTCCGTCAACTAGATCGGGCGGTCTGCGTGGCTATTGCCTATTGGATAGAAAAGTAAAACCCAAAATCCTTTATAAAAAGCAACCCTCCTTTGGGGTTTATACCATCCAACCCAACTAAGCCAGAGAGCTAACCATGGCTTCTCTGTCACCTCCACTAGCCATTCCCACTACCTCCACAAAACCTCTCTCTCCCTTCACTCAAAACAGCTCCCAAGTTTCCCTACTCTCAAAGCCCAAGCGTTCCTTTTCACCTAGGGTTTCATGCAAAGCCAAAAACAGTGATAACCAAAATGATCAAGCACAGACTAAACTAGATAGGAGAAATGTGCTTCTTGGTCTCGGAGGTCTATATGGCGTGGCTGGTCTGGGCACAGACCCGTTCGCCTTTGCCAAGCCCGTGAACCCACCAGACTTATCTAAATGTGGGGCTGCGGACTTGCCAACCGGCGCCACCCCCACCAACTGCTGCCCACCGCCGGCCACCAAAATCATAGACTTTAAACTCCCCGCCCCCGGTAAACTTCGCGTCAGGCCGGCGGCTCACGCCGTTGACCAAGCCTACATAGAGAAATACTCCAAAGCCATCGAGCTCATGAAAGCCCTCCCCGATGACGATCCACGCAGCTTCAAGCAACAAGCCAATGTGCATTGCGCTTATTGCGACGGCGCCTATGACCAAGCCGGCTTCCCGGATCTGGAGCTCCAAATCCACAACTCCTGGCTCTTTTTCCCCTTCCACCGCTACTACCTATACTTCTACGAAAAGATCTTGGGCAAGCTCATCAACGACCCCACATTCGCTTTGCCCTTTTGGAACTGGGACTCGCCAGCTGGCATGCAGCTGCCAGCGCTTTTCGCCAACCCAAAGTCCCCTCTCTACGACAAGTTCCGTGCCGCCAGCCACCAGCCGCCGACCCTCATCGATCTCGACTACAACGGCACCGACGAAAAGGTGTCGAACGAAACCCAAATCAACGCCAACCTCAAGATCATGTACAGGCAAATGGTGTCCAACGCCAAGAACCCTCAGCTCTTCTTTGGCAACCCCTACAGGGCCGGGGACGAGCCTGACCCCGGTGGCGGTTCGATCGAAGGGACCCCACACGGGCCGGTTCATCTCTGGACCGGTGACAACACCCAGCCCAATTTTGAGGACATGGGGAACTTTTATTCCGCTGCCAGGGACCCCATATTTTTCTCGCATCACTCGAATGTGGATCGGATGTGGAGCATATGGAAAACACTGGGAGGCAAAAGAACTGATATTTCTCACTCGGACTGGTTAGACTCCGGGTTCTTGTTTTACAACGAGAACGCCGAGTTAGTTCGAGTTAAAGTTCGTGACTCTCTGGAGTCTAAGAGCCTAGGGTATGTATACCAAGAGGTTGACATTCCATGGCTGCAGTCCAAGCCAACTCCGAGAAGGGCAAAGCTGGCAGTGAGCAAAATAGCGAAGAAGCTGGGAGTTGCACACGCGGCTGAGAGCTCCACTAAGATCGTGGCGGGGAGGGCTTTCCCGATAAATCTGGAGACCAAGATAAGCACGGTGGTGCCGAGGCCGAAACAGAAGAAGAGGAACAAGAAGGAGAAGGAGGAGGAGGAGGAGATACTGGTGATCGAAGGGATTGAGTTTGACAGGGACGTGGCGGTGAAGTTTGACGTGTATGTGAATGACGTGGACGACTTGCCGAGTGGGCCCGACAAGACAGAATTTGCCGGAAGCTTTGTGAGCGTGCCGCACAGGCATAAGCACAAGAAGAAGATCAACACAATCTTGAGGTTGGGGTTGACGGACTTGTTGGAGGACATTGATGCCGAGGATGATGAGAGCGTGGTGGTGACTTTGGTGCCCAAGTACGGGGCTGTCAAGATTGGCGGTGTCAAGATTGAATTTGCTTCTTAGATTAATTGAAGCGTAAAACAAATTTGCATTCATCATCAAATATGTTTTAGTCCTTTAATTTGGTGTTTTTTTTTTCTTCTTCTTCTTGTTTTTGAATGATCGAATGGGCGTGTACAAATAAACTTGATGATGATGTGGCAATGAATTATGAATTCGAAACCATTTTGTTCATGAATTTGTTTTATTTAGATTTCTATAATTTCTATGCTTAGAGTTAGCCTCTACTTGTTCAAGACGTTCACGTAATACCAAAGACTTAAGATGGATTGACCAGAATGTGTAAAAGCTAATCAAACCTGAAAATGCGTTTTTATTTTCGATTCTAGAAGTTTATAACGATCAAAGTGAAAGGATGGAAATTGACTAAAGTGACGAAAAGCTGGCAATTTGAGGCAAATTTGTTGCGAATCTTGCACTTAGCTAGGCTACTAGCTAGCTTGGTTGACAATTACGCTAATAGTTTCGTACCCAAACATTATTTCCAATAATAATATTGCATAAAAATTACAAGGCAAAGAATACAGCCTGGTAATAATTTATAAATGTGATGGTGGTGCACTTACTTACACGCTTTGGGGTGGACATATCTCTCTAGCTTTCAACTACTCCCTCCTTTTTGGCGAAGTGGTCGGCTTTCCTGCATAGACCGTTAGTTAATTAGTGTCTTTAGAAGGAAGAAGAGATAGATAGTGAGAACATACAAGAAATAGCCACTGCATTTGAGTGCTGTTTATTTATACACAAATTTAGCCTGCGCAATATCAATCTTACCCCTTTCAAGTACAATTTACACACTTTAAACATGCAGTACAATGCAGTACAGCTATGGAAACTGTATATATACCAAGCAAAGTAGGGTTTTTTTTCTTTCTTCATTCTTATTTATTTATAAGCACTCGTTTGGGAGTGATTTTGAATAGGTCAATAATCACTTCTTTCTAAAATCATCACTTCTAAAAGAGCTCTAATTAAGTAGCGCATGAAAAAGATTGAAAATATACATACTTTTCAAAAATATAGTTTTAATTTAGAGTTTTTAAATGTCATCTACAAAAAGGGACCCATTAACTAAGTTATATAAAAGCGAACTGGCACCCTTTCACAAAATAAGTATACCATGCATGCATAGGCAATCAAGCTGTCTCAATTACCCACCAAACACAGGGATGTGCTATTTTTAACAATTTCTTCGATAAATCCTTACTTAATTTGGTTCTTACCATTTAATTATTTACTTGTTCAAATGTGGAAATGCATTAAAGGTCTCCAGTGGCCAATAATGCTACTTGCTAATAGGAAAATATATATATATATGTATTTCATACTCGTGTCAGCTAGCAGTTGAATGCAACGTATAAGTCCTATATTGAAATAATTTGATTAGGTCAGGTAATTCCAGTCAATACCTAATACTCTTTGTATTTCCTGAACGACAAATCCTCTCTTCGTACCAAATATTCATGATGCATACATGATACATCAGACTAGTATTTTTCTTTCTGATAATTTCTATATATTACTTAGAGTTGATTTTCCAAGAGTACTGGTACTGCAAAGCTCAAATAGAATAATATAAATTATTTATTTACTGAATGAGATAAGAAAATCGATGTATGAAGTGATGCATTGGGTTGGGCGTCCAAAGAAGAAAATGATACGTGTATTGTATCGAGATTCATACACAGAACTATAATGGTATACCCCCCCTACTTAATAGTCACGTAATATTTTATAGGGTGACTAAACAAGCGACCAGCCCAAAAGGGGGGACCTGATAAATAAATAAATAAAAAAGACAAACCCAAGGCCCAAATGGGTGGCCTGAGCAAAAACATTAATTCTTCTATATTATGTATATATGACCGTTGTAAGCATATACAAAATCTCCAACTCATGGAACTAACAACTTAAAACTATATATATATTGCATATATAAAGGTTGAACAAGCAAGAAGAGAGACAGGACAATTTACAAGAACACAACAAAGACGAAATTTTCTCATATATCCGCCTGGAAGTGGTCCTAATCAAGTCCTAAATCAAAATCATAACTCATACATACAAAGCCTAAATTTACAAGGTTTTTGTTTTTGTTCTTGGACCTGATTATTTACAAGGGTGGCAACAAAAAGAAAAGCTTTTTTGTTTTTTGGGTATTGTCAAAACAGAACGCTTTTAATCATAAGGAGTATAAGGTACGTATAGGATACGATTATACAAGGATAATTTATTGGTTTCAAAGTCCGGGGAGATCAATTGGGAATTAGGCTCAGTGGTGGTGGGGATCAGACTCAATTTCATTAGCCAGTTCTTTTGTGAGCATGTCAGCACGATCATCATGTCCACCAGCAAATGTGTAGACCCTGAAAGCAAACTGGAAAGCCCTCCAAAGCATTTTAACACATATCTTTGTTTGCTTCTGATCTGTTTTTCTTCCAGTCTGCTCTGCTGCTTTTGCTTCTCTCCTATCCTGCATCAACAATCATAAGCCTCATTTCAATGTCAACAACCCCTTTTCCCAACTAGCTAATTTGTGAGTCTATATTTTTAAACCGACTAGCTACCTTTAGTGCCATTTCCATGCAGCTTGAGGAAACATCTACCATTGCTTCTTTGATCCTGATTAGGATATTGAAGTCAAAATGAATATTCTGAGACTGAAATTTCTTGGCTTCATCATCCTTAGTTCGTTCCATTGCGTCGATTTCTCCTTTGATCTGTTTGTTTCTTTTGGTTAGTTAGGGAAAGTGCAGAGAAAATTAATTAGGACAGTATAAAATGAACAGTTATGGACCTTATTGAAGTAACGTTCAGTCTTGTCAAGAAGCTGACCCAATGGAGCCGCTAGTTTCCAGTTCTGTAGTTCAATTAGCATGGCATTTAACTTTGAGTGCAGAGCTGCTGCCATCCTTATTGTTTCCAACTTCCTTGTTGGGAACCCTTCAAACCTTGACAGCACCTGCAGTTTGGAAAATTAACATGTCACGATCAGAATAATGGAAAGTAACAGATTAATTAGGACACAATTATTGATTGTTTACCTGTGACTCATCAGTCAAGTGCTCAAGAATGGATTCTACTTTCTTGTGAAAATCAATCAGCTCACTCATGTCCTTTGTCTGGAAAGAACTGAGGGTAGTTCTCATTTCCATGATAGGCTTTGCATACTTCTGCGCATCTTCTTCAATTTGTTGAAAGTATGCTGATCTGAGGCACAAAAGCAGGAAAGGCAGAAGAATCTTTAATTACTAAGATTATTATTGTCTATGGTTGTTAGAAATAGAGGGTCTATGGAAGTTAACATACATACCTCTTTGTCATCTCTGCTAGAGCATCAGCCATTCCTTGTTTTCCACCAGAGCTGCTCCCAATTCCCCCTTTTCTCCCATTGACTGACTTGCCATCCAAGCTAGATCCTTCCACCTTGCCCTTGAGAAGGCGGTACAGACTGCCCATTTGGGATGATCTCTTCAGTTTAGTGTCTTTCTTGGGGCGCAACGATCTTGCTGCACCAAATGCAGGAGGTGGGGGTGGAGCAGCTCCATTTGGCTGTCCTCTTAGCATAGGTGGTGGGGGCGGAGGACCTCCACTTGATGATCCTGGTGGAGGCGGTGGTGGAGGAGCTCCATTTGATGATCCTGGTGGAGGAGGCGGTGGTGGAGGACCTCCACTTGATGATCCTGGTGGAGGAGGTGGTGGTGGAGGACCTCCGGTTGATGATCCTGGTGGAGGGGGTAGTGGTGGTGGACCCATTCTTGTTGATCCTGGTGGCATTGGTGTAGGTGGTGGGGTTGGTGGAGCTACTTGCATTGATCGTGGTGCCATTGGTGGAGGTGGTGGGGGTGGTGGCAGTACAGCTGCTGCTGCGTTTTGTGGTGTTAATGTTGGTAGTGGTGGTGGAGGGGGTGCTGCAACTGTTGGCTGCAGGGTGGCTAGTGATGGTGGTGGTGGTGGCGGCGGCGGCGGTGTTGCAACATTTCGCTGCAATGTGGGCGGTGATGCTGGTGCAGGGGGCGTTGGTGGCACTGGTATTTTTGTTTCTGTTACTGTATTAGGCAGTGAAAATTGTAGTCCCGTTGGCGGAGGTGGAGGTGGAGGTGGAGGTGTTGATGTTGTTGGTTGTTGCAGTATTGAGGGTGAAGATAGTGGTGGATTTAGTGACAATGTGGATGGTGAGGGTGGAGGTGGAGGTGTTGATGTTGTTGGTTGTGGTAGTATTGAGGGTGAAGACACTGGTGGATTTAGTGACAATGTGGATGGTAAGGGTGGAGGCAAAGACACTTGTGTGGTGTCTGCTTCCGAAGTTTCAGGGGCTGTGGTTGGAGTTTCAACATCATCACTTGTGTTGTCTATTTCCTTTCCATTAGTATTCTCATTCAAACTTGGATTTGGGACTTCTTTTGTGTCCTCTCGAGCGCTGCTATGTCTCACTTCCTCATCATCAGTTGCTGCAATTGCCTTTTCAGGATTGCTCTTTAAATCTGCCTCAATTGATGGTTCCTCAACCAATTGGCCACTCTTGTCCAAACCATTGCTGGTGCCATGGGCTCCTTGTTTTGACAAGTGAAGTGACAAGTGCTTAACATCAATCGGGTTCAGTTTCCCCACTGCTTGCACTCTGAGAGTCCAAAGAAGGGGTGATTTGGAACCAACGTTGGCCTTCTTTAGATCCTGGGGAGAACCATCAATCAGCTCTGGCAGGACAGAGGATGGAGTGACTGGAGAAGAGCAGCTGGAGACTGAGTTGCAGCTCTCTGAATCGCTCAAGAATTTTCCAAATGAGCTATTCAGAGGGCTGTAGTCCATCATATCGAACTTGGCCCTTGCCATCTTGATCAAGCAATCGAGTGTTGCCAACACCGTCTCAACTACAATCATATAGAGTGATCATCAACTTTAGGTTAAAAATTATGGCAGGAAGAAGCAGTTAGATTTTTGTTTCTGATACCAAATAGAGGCCTCAATGAGTCCTAAAGAAAATTTGTAACATACCAAGTTGATCCGAATTGACATCCTCCTTGAATGATGGCAAATCATAACTCAGTTTGTCCAACCTGTCATGATTTGTCATCCAAGACTCGCCTATAGATTTCAATGCCTTGCAGAAGGATGCAAGGACCTGTATGGATATGGAGATGTTAAATTTGTTCATAAGCTTAATAATGTAAAGTAATTACAGCTGCATTTAAGCCATATATTCTTGGTGTAATGTAATTATGGATTTTACCTGTTCTGTTGATGCTCCCTTCAGTTCTGATATTTGATTATGCAGGACAATTTCAGGGTAAAGCTTTTGGAGATCTCTCATCAACCTCATCACCAGCTGCAAGCAGGAAATAGCAGGGAGATTAAATCTTAAACAGATTGTAAAATACAGAAAATTAAACACAAGATTTCAACATAATTAAAAAAAAGAAAAGAAAAAGGAAGGCAGCCAATGAGTCATACACATACCTCATCTGTGGCAGCAGATGCATCATAAGCTGGTAGGTCGATGATGTCCATGAAGATGATGATCTTCTTCCGGAGCTCGATCATCATAACCTGGTTGCCTGAATCTCTGAAAGACCTATTTTTAGGCATGCCTCTCCTAGAAGAGTTCTTCTGTTTCAAGGGCAGACTCTTGGGCCGGCTAGAGTCTTTCCTCCCCTGCAGCCAGAGCAACTTTTTTCATGTAAACGATTTTATAGCCTAGACCTCATTGCTCATTGACACCTTACCAAAGATTCATTTCCTATATTGCAATGCTAATTGAAATGGATGGCATGAAGTAATGAGAAAACTGGCAGAAAAAAAAAAACCAATAGAACTGAAAGGTAGGTATGTTGTTGAAACTGGCCTTGATCATAAAGGTTGACAAATAATCCCAGTTATAGTGTTCCTGGAAAAGCTGAATGCTGCATGCAATGCAACAAACATAATCTTGACAGAAAACAAAGGTTGCCTGCCCTGTTGCCTTAAAGATTATTAGCATGTCTAGATTTAGACAGTCTTGTTTTATTTGGAGATTTAAGCATGAGGTTTTATATAAACAGACAAGATCAATGTACCTTCATCCCAGAAGGCTTACGACGAAACAATGGACCGAAGCAGTTTCCGAGAGTCATGGCTTGAACCAACGCAAAGACTGGTGATAAAGAGTTGAACTGGACAAGGATGAGGACGATGATGATGTTGAATGATGGTGCAATTGGGTGCTTACCATTACTGGTCAGCACACCCTTAAGCGTTTCTTGGGTTTGAAAATCCAACTCCAAAATATAAAAATGCAGAACTTTTCAAATTTCAAACTTCAACAAGAGAAGATTATTTTTTTTTGTTTGTTTTGGATTTGAAAAACAAAGAAAGAGGTGATGAATCAAAAGATTACGTGCAGAGGACTTGGGGTGATTAGTATGTACATGTGAATGGGACAACCATTTGTGTTGTGTTCTGCCTCGGAACTTTCTCTGGGAAGAGAGAAGCCAAGGAGAGATTGAATGCCAAAGTGGCTTTATTAAGGATCATCCCGCGTTGAGAGAATAGGCTGTAGCTGTCTTAGACCTAAGTTTCTCTTTTTCTTTTCTTGAAACGGTCTTAGAGCTAGCTTGTTAATTACGTAATTTCTTCATTTTTTGTCTGTATTTTTTAATTAATTAATTAAATTAATTACCTGTTTAGTTTAAGCATATCATGCATTCCGTAATTGCAGGAACTGATGCTAGATTTTTGACGGCTGACAGCTAAAACAGAATGATACAGCTTTTCACCTGTGTAAGATGAGGTGGTGGTTGCATAACGTTCTACCAGAATTTTTTTTATAAAAAAAATTTCCATTTTTATTTCCACAACATTAAATTCAATAATTATCCATTGGAACAAACTTGGTACCCTATTAAACAGATATGTATTGTAAAAAGATCCGTATTATAAGTTAAACCACATCTAAGCACTGATTTTTCACCTAATTTAGGCTCAGTTGGACCATAGTTTTATACATAATGTACCACCACATGTTTTTCAGGATGCAAATGGCGGGAGAGGCGAGGTTAGTAACTAAGTAATACTAGCTGGGGGTGTGAGTGGAGGTTTTCCGGTTCAAAATAATATTCTTTATTTTTTAAAATAAATAAAACTTTTTTGAGTGATTTACAAATAATCATAAAATTTGTTGTTTATTCCAACTAATTAGACACAATTGTCCGATCACTCCAGGGTATGTAAATTTTTCTCGTCCAACTCGGTAGTATGGAAAATGTTAGACATGTAAGAATATTTATGTACTTACGTAAGATTTATTTAGGATATTGAACGCGTTGTCCCTAATCACCCTAAAAATGGGACAGGTCGAGTTTTATGTGAAGTCCAACACAACATTGATCATATATAAAAATTATCCATGCCAAGCCATTATACCAAAAACTTACCCGAGAACCATGCCTTTTGGTGTTAGTCAATGTTCATATCTCATTTGTTTTGTATTCTGATTTGACTACCCCATTTGACGTTTAGACAGTTGAATCTTTGCTATCCCTTTCCTTCACCAAATTTACTGGGTCATTTTGGCCTGGTCACAAAGGAAGATCATCTACCATAAGAGAGGCAAGTTTGTTCTTGCACTTTGTATAAGGCGAGCCCTTAACCTGTTACATTTTAGCTTGCACAATTCACTTCTGGTGGAACCTGCATTAAAATGGCACATATTCATTTTTCGCCATGAAGAATTCAATCCATTTTGGGGAAAGTCCATGCCCGGCCGGCACCGGCAGAGGTTACTTGCATTGAAGATTAGAGAGGCCTGGCCACAACTAGTACCTGCATATTATTGTATTAATTAAACAATACCTGTTTGTATGCCAACTCATAACAACTAGTTAGCATTAAACAAGTTTTTTTTGGGGGGGGATATATTCAAACATGCATATATTCAATTAGAAACCAAGGGGATACAAATTCCTTATCCCAGCTTATGAATGTAAAAATATATAAACGTTGTGCATCCAGGTATGCCAATTGACACACCTCTACTTATTTTCCTGGCAACAAATGGCATCGTTTTGCACTTCAACTCATATAAGACGAATTGCCAATTCAGCGAGGCAGTAAACTGAGAGACAAATAGTAGAAGCATCATGCCAAAGGTATAGTAAAGGGATATTATAACTATGAACAAATCTATATTGGGAGTTTCAATCAAGAATTCATAGGCTCAAACTGGTTGTAGGCCAAATCAGCCCTCATGTGTATAGACTGTACTTGTGGCTGCGGTTGCTTTGTATATCCATTTACAGATGTAGAGTTCTCTTGGTAGATTGAAGTTTGCTCTTGTCACTCTTAATGGAGCCCTTTGCTGTTTTACTCTCTAATGGAACTCTTTTGGGTGCTACCGCTGCAGTTTTCTCAGCAATTCTTTTTTGGCGTTCTATCCGCAGTTCCTCCATCTTTTTCCGAATTTCTTCTTCCTGTGTACAAGCATATTCATCAGGTTCCAACGAAGAAAAATAAATTAATAAAAAAGTATAAAGAAGTTAGACAATGAAAGGTACCAAACAACAACTTCATGATAAACAACTGCATGATCATCATTTACCTTCTCCAATTTGCTCTTTTGTATCATAGGCCTACGCGCAGGAGATGCTTTATTGCTTTTGAAATCAATTCTGTTGTTAAGTGGTTTCCGTACAATGTTAGACCTTGCTTCTTTTCCACCATCTTTTGTTCCAGGGGATTTATTGTTCTTCATACCATTTGAAGCAAGCTTCTTATCCACAACATCAGTTGTCTCAATGCCAGAAGATCTTCTGTTGGCCTCTGGAAATGAAATTTCTGCTCCATAGTCCATACTCCAAGAAATTGCAGTAGACTCCAAGTTTGAAACCCTTTCCAGAATCATTGAAAGGTCATCTGGCTCAGAGGTCTTAGGTGCTCCTTGCTTATCTTGTGCATTATCTATAGTGCCATTTTCCTTCTTGGCAGCTAAACTCAGATTGTTATCCATGTTTATTTCGGTTTTCCATGGAGATTCATACATATCATCAGATGCTGATCTAGTCTGTATAAAGAAAGAATCATCTACACCCATGTCTTTTCTCTCTAATGCGAAAATACAATCACCATCGGAAATTGTCTGCAAAATTGGTATTCTCGAGTTTTCTGTATTTTCTGAGTGATTGACAACAAACCAATCTTCGCTCCTCGAACTCTTGGTTATAGTAGATTCAGCAGCAGAAGCAGAAAATGCACACCTGATGTCAGCTCCTGACTTTTCTGATCTCTGCAAAAATAATATATCCCGATCTTCACAATCCTTTCTCTCCATAACTGAACCAAAACTTTCTTCATTTTGAAAATCTTCCAACTTCACTGTATAATCATTTCTTTCATTCCTCTCCATCACAACCAAAGGATCAACTGCAGCTCCAGCTGTTAGTTTCTTCGGAATTCTCTCCAAATCAAGCCCCAAAGTAGGCCTGCCTGCTAATGAATTTCCACCTTCAGACCTCGCTAGAAAATGTTCATCAGTATTAACTGACAAATCCTCACTACTTGATCCATTCAAAATACAGTGACTCTTGTCCACATTTGACTCATGGGATATCTCCAATACTTCTGCTTTATCAGACTTTTGTTTGAGGGAATTTTCATCATCAAACTCCTCATCTGAAAAAGATTCATCAGAAACTCCACCTTTATTCCCATCTCTCCTCTTGGGTGTGATGTAGTTAATATTTTGAATAACCACTTTTCTAGAGGATTTCTTCCTAAACTTATTTTTAGATGAATTCTCCATATCAGAATGCTTTCTCTCTTGCAGTGTGTCTGAGTCAGAATCACTCGCAGAAGTGGAGTCGCTGGACTCAATTTGTTTGCCTTCCCCTGAATGTTCAGATCTTTTTTTATTGGAGGAGTTCTTCCTCCTTCTTGAAGATGACTTCTGAACCCTATGATAGTTGGGTTCCATACGAAAGCTTGCTTCCTCCATGTTGGGAGGCCACTGCAGGTTCCTTGGATAATGAGGAGGGAAAGACTGCATAGTAGGAAAGGGATATCCATGGTATGGAGGCAACTGGTTTGTATGGCCCAGCGAACTGTAAAAGTATTGAGGAATCTGGTTCGGAAATGGCATTGGCGCTTGAACTTTTTCACCAGTAGGGATACCCGCATTGGGAAGATTTAACATAACATTTTGATTAGTGACATCTGTTTCATTCGTAAGTGTAATTCCAGATGCTCCTGTGAATTGCAAATCTGGTGAAGAGGCCACCATTGCTGCTAGTTCTTCCATAAATAAACCATCTGTGTGCTTTTTCTTGTATACTTCCCTGAAGTTAATGCATGCTTCCCTACCATGTAAACAATACTTGATCTTATGAGACTCCAGCAGGCTCAACATTAAGGAAAAGCAAGATAACCTAAATTTAATTTCTCCATATCAACTGGAAAGTAGACCATGCAAAAGCGACTAGAATAAATAACAGATATTTGTTTGTTGAACCAAAGCATTTGAGTTCTATCTGGTGGCATGTTTTGAAGTGTTAAAACAGATGAATGAAACAGAAACAATCCATAATACAAAATATAATATAAAATAAAATGATCAACCTTACTGGTTACCAGTTCATACCTTAAGCGCGAAGCTCCAAATGCATCTGAAAAAGAAATGAGATCATCTATATTGTGGATTTCAAATCCAGCAACTAGGCCTCGAGCATAAGCCATTGCTTGCTGCTTCCGAAGCAATGCTATCCTTGTTTCCAAAATACGTTGAAGGCGAACCCTATATTACAAAAAATCCTGAATGAATCAATGATAAAGATACTGAATGACACTGCAAGTGAGACTGTATTTCACCAATTGTAGCCATCCAAAAGAAATAATTACTTGGAGTTTTCGTTTTCTGCTACATCCTCTGTTTCTTCAAGTTCGCCTCTTTTCTAGAAAGAAACAATTAAGGAGCTAAAGTAATGAGGTATAATTCTTCAAAATACCTGACTGGTTATGTTAAAACTTGTGAATCTATATGTAAAATACCTTTAAAGAATCAGTTGGCTTCCTTGTACTCCGATCGGCAGAGACAACTCCTGATCAACAAAAGTTAGTTAGAGATCAAAGTACAAAATTCAAGTCCTCCTTTGATCTAAATTAATTGAAATTTTACCCATAATGTAAGAATTTACACTGACAAATAAAGCGTGTCTTAAATTGTATTTCTGCATAATCATTTCATTCAATGGACACATTACTGCATTTTATTACAATAATGGTTTTGTTGGGTAGGCTGATACAAACAAAATGATTTCTCCCCTATCTCAACCTAATAAGCAAATAAAGAAAACAAGTCATGGCTCCTAGAGAAGGATTTTCCTTATTTTAACCCAACATTTTATCAGCAACCAAACGGAGCAGACCTAACAAAACCAATACTTTCAACAAATAGAACAGAACCCAATACACCACCAAAAAGAACGATCTTTCACGTATAAGCCATAAGGAAAACTGAGATACCTTCCTCCAGTTGAACTGAACTCTCAATCTGCAAAATCTCCCTTTCAATACTGACAAACCTCTCCAGAACTGCTGGTGTGCTGACAAAGCGCACAAATCTGCCCCATATAAAAAGAAAAAAGCTTTAACCACAAAAGAAATTGTCTATCTAAATTAGCAAACTATCAATTACACTAGTGGGCGATTTCACAAATTAACAATACAAAAGGCCAAAAGAAGTATGAGAATGACCTTTGAAAGGTGGATTTGGTGAACCAGGGTGCATGAGGTGTGGGTGGGCGAAGAGTAATTGAATAGCCACCTCTAGAAATCTCATCTTTCACAGATTTGAGGTGAGAAACAAAGGGCTGGAACAATCCAGATGCTAGTTTCTCAGATTTGCCTCCATAGAAGATCACCAAGTCACATCTTCACTCATTTATTTATACACAAATAGAAAGACAGAGAATAAGCAAGCAGAGTGAAATTGGACATAGTGGGCAGAGAAAGACAGAAATACAAAATCCATAGTACCTGGTTCGAGTTGGAGTGAGCTGAAACAAAGCATAGTCGAGGCGAGCTCCAGAGTCCATGGCCACGGAAATGGAGAAAGCAGAGGAAACAGAGACAACAAGTGCATATAATGTCAGTATGCAAAGGCAAACACTAGAATGTCATCTTCTTGATTGAACTTGCAGGTCCCATTCCACAGTTGTTCAAGTTGAAATGGAAAAGAAAGAGACAGAGAGAGACAGAGACAGAGAGAGCAACAGGGTAGAGACAGCAAGAAATGATGAAGCTTTTGCACATGCGAATCATAAAGGCGGGCGGGATTATTTTAGAATCATGAACTAATTTGAGATGTTTTGTCATGTGGTACAAGCTACAGCTTTGATGTCAAAATAACATCCATTAGATCCAACTACAACCTGTCCTCAGTTTTGTCTGAAGTCAGTGAAATTGCACCTTTCTATAAATTTATAAAAGATTTGTTAGGGTTCTTTCAAGTAAGAATTAAGCTTAAGATTAATCTTTGCATTCAAAAACATAAGATGCCCTAATATAAACACTTGAGAATTATTTGGCAGGTTTGCACCAAAAATAAAACATTGCTTGGCAGATTGATAAATCCCCAAGTGATAAAAATTTGTCCCTTTTTTTTTTTGGAGGCTAACTTTTAATGGAAGACAGAGAACATCCTTGTAATGGGTCTGGTTGAGCATAAGGCCCTCACTATAGAATTGTTGAACATATGTATTCATGCATGATTTATAATATGGTAGTTTTGAGCCCAAATAACATCCTTGTAAGTCCACTACTTTTTAACTTCTTCTTTTTTTTTTTTTATTTATTAATTTTAATGAAAGAAAGTTTAGGGGAGGGAAAGGCTACCCCCACACTCAGGGTCAGGGCAAACCCCAGACGTTTTTGAATTTACAGAGCAATTTACAGATTACCCGCCATACCACTTTATCTTTTGTTTATGTATTTTCTCTCCTATTTTCCTTCGAAAAATTTCAATCCCTATTTCGAAAGACATCGTGTTGTATTCCAATCCAATAATATATAATGAAATAAAAATACTAATATATAAAGTGAAGAAAACCATGGGAGACAGCTGGGAAAAGTGACATTTAGTTCCTGAGTTATACTATGACTAGTAGCTCAATTGATATTCGTTGTGTAAGTGCAATGGAGGGAAGGGCTTTTTGAATGTATTTATTTTCCTTTTCCTCATTCTTTTCTCGGAGGAGGAAACTTATTGGCAACGAGGAGGATGAGGAAGGATCAACGCCACACATCTGCCGTGTTCGGAGCACCCAAAAACTAAAACGGCTTTGAATTAGAGGAAGAAGAACAGATCAAAGTAAAGATTTAAGATGTAAGTTGGACTTGGAATGCGGCACTCACGTGCCCTCAATCCAACTTCTGAGCCCAAATAAATAGTGCTGGGATTAGCCTAGCCCAATATAGAAAACAATAAATAAAAAACCAAAACCCAAACATGGTTATTTTGACGGAGTCGTTCTATGATAATGATGAGAGCGTCATAGATGTGGATTTTCATATAAGCCACACAATTCATCTGAATAATAACTTTACTTAAATTTAATGAAAAGATCATTTGACTAATATGAAAGTCCACATGAGGAGTTCATGTATGACACCTTCAGTATAAAATTTCAACTAGACATGAAATTCTATAGTGAGGGTGCTATATATGAAAAATTAATTGCTAGCCTAGTTGCAGTGAACTAATTAGTTAGGAGACTAATTGCAGGCCTAGTTGAAGTTTCATGTAAATTAACTTCATGGCAAATATAACACATGCAAAAGGAGGGAGGGGGTATTTGCATGAATTCAATTCAATTCAATTCCATTGAGTAATTGACTGTTACACACTACATACGTATACATACATGTCATAAACGGTACACACAAGGATTTTATCAAGAAATTATATGCGAAATTCCTTCAAATTAATTATTCACAATCTAATATTTGTTGCCAAAAAGATTTCAGAATAATATCACTCAGATCCCAAACACACATGCACAAATTAATTTCCTCGTAGTTTAAATTTGTTCCATTTCCCATTACCATATAGCTTGAATTCATGTTCATGATAACAGCAACCACGCATATTAGATATATATACAATCAATGTTTTTGTGCTTCTCATTGCATACGAGAATATGAGTGGATACCCTTCAAACTTTAAACCGCACAGAAACTGCTCAAATTTGGTTGAGATGGTAGAGCAATTTAGATATTCACATTAGGGTTTATAAGTTTGAGTTCATATGGACAAGCTTTTTTAAGTGGACAAGAAAGAAACATATACTAATTAAAATATTGTCATGCCAACGTAAGACAAAGGGGCTTCTGTACATTCATTTCAAATTGTTTTGTTACCCATTTTCGATAGTGAGTACAAGACACAGAGGTCCCCCACTCCTTGAAGATTACCAAGTCAAAGAGTACTTTGCCTTTTAGTCCAAATTCACGTTCATTTTAATACATCCACGCTTTCATATTATTGGCAGACGTTGACACAATCAAACTAATTTAATTATGATCTTTCCCCGCAACAGAGACACCAAATTCTTACATGCTAAAAAAAAATGATAACAGGTATTGGGGAAAAATCGATGCTCAAATTCCTATATGCTACCAAAAAGTGATAATAGGCATCGAGAAAAAAGGAATGTTCTTTAGGGTTAAAAACCGATGCATTTGTAAGATGATGCTAAAAAGGGATATACATGTTAATATTAGTACTGTTAATCACCTTTAATAATGGATTAGTACTCTAATTCTTATCTAGGCTATAATGGTGATATTATGTTACTAGCTCCAATGCACGCATAGACAATAGTACTAAAGCTTAACGACATCTAAGACCAATTTATTACCCTAGCATAAGCCTTGTGACAGAAAAAAAAAAGAAAAAAAACACCCGACCCTATATAACTTATGCATTTCATATGTCGTTGAAGAAGTTTTCTTGATTAGTGATTTTAAGGCGGGATGACTCGCTTACTATTAAATAATTAGTGATTTCAAAATGTGCACCAATACTCTTTGGTGCTGATGTATTAATGTGGTTCGATTGCATCGATATGACTAATAATCGTAAGTGTAAGGTAAAAAGGTGCTTCCTCCCACGTTTTCTAATTTTGTCTTATTTATTTTTTTCATTAATTTCCATTGAAGAGTAGATTTCCTTGATTACAATTTTTTTTTTTTTTTGAGGTCCTTTCCTATTGAAAAGGGCGATAGCATATTAAACTCACACACACAACACGGATGCTATAACTCGAACCCAAAACCTTGCCTGAATGAGTAAATACTTCAAACCACTACACTAGTGGGTCATTTGCTCCTTGATTACACATGTTTGTTTTCTGATTAGCTATTTAATTTTTCCTTCACTTCTCTTGTTTATTATCTCCAAACTTGCATTAATTTTTCATCAAAACCAAAAGTTCTATCCATGATTTGGTTTTAATTGGCAAAAGTTTCCTGGCCCTTGAAATCATGCAAAAGACCGTGGAGTGACCAAGTAAGCAGATGATGGTTTTGTACATATATAAAAATGTATACGTGTTTGAAGGTTTATACAGTTCCATAAAGCCTAGATAGTCAAAATTTTCAAGGCTCCCGCGCTCTAATTTTCTGTGTCTTGCTTAAATAAATACCGCGCATTTTCTCAAGTCCAATCTGAAGCTTAGAATTCTTCCTTGAATATGGACCCCAAAATCAAATCAAAATCTTTCTCGGACCTCTTTATAAGCGTCTAGCTCTCTCACACCTACAAAAAAAAACATAACCCTTAGAAAATACAAAACAAACACAACAGAAAATTCTTTTTAACCAAAAAGAAAAGTACATAAAATTGTACCGAATTCGTTAGCTTCTCCAAGGAGCCATGCAGCGTTCACCAGCTTTGGTTCGCAAAATTCTTCGCCAAGGAAGCAACCACATCCAAACCGTTAATTCCAGGCCATGTGACGTGTTCATTAACCACCGTGGGATTGACACCAAGAGAACCGTGGCCGGGTTGCTCTTTTACCATTTCTCGCGGCTCAGGCTGCATCCGTTTTTGGACAGCAAGAACATGAAACCTGGGGACAAGCTGTTCGATGAAATCGATGCTGCGATTCGAAAATGCAAGGTGGGGCTTGCCGTGTTTTCGCCTCAGTATTGTGAATCTTACTTTTGTCTTCATGAGTTGGCTCTGTTAATGGAGTCCAAGAAGAGGGTGATACCAGTTTTCTGTAATGTAAAGCCGTCTCAGCTTAGGGTCAGGGACAATGGAACTTGCTCTCCAGTTGAACTTCAAAGGTTCAGTTGGGCGCTTGAAGAAGCCAAGTATACCGTTGGACTTACTTTCGACTCCTCCAAAGGGTAATTAGACTCTCATTTTTGAATAACATCTTATTTTATATCTTTGTTATTGGATCGATCACTAATATTGGTTGTTTTTTTTTTTTGGGTTTTCTTTAGGGATTGGTCGGAGTTCCTGAGAGACGCTTCTGATGCGGTGTTGCAGAACTTGCTGGAGGTAGAAGGAGAAGGAGCATACAAGATTGACCATAAATACGATTTTCAGGATCAATGTTAATACACACACAAAACAATCAATTACTTTACAATCTCACAAAAGAGAAAAAGTAAAAAAAACTCACATTTGTTCTTAATTACTTGGTTTCTTTTACAAATTCATTGATTTTTTTTTTGTATAGGAGACAAAGAATATCTTCAAAGTTTCTAACACGTTTTGTTGATTTCTGTATTTCGTTTGATTAGGATTGAATAAACTGTATACTTCATTTCCATCTTATTGTAACCAAAGATGTAATATTGTACTTGTAACAAATTCTTGCTTCCTTCAAAATAATGTGAAGTTTATTCTTTTATATCTTGTCATCTTTCTCGTGGGAGCCGCAGATCATCATTAACTTGGATTTAATTTGCACCAAATTAAAAGGACCAACAGTTGAGACTGATCTTGTGGTGGGTGCCGTTGTTTTATATAATTATTTTATCAGTGCCATTGGTGTTCCTAATCCCAACAAGTTAAGACCATCATTCATACTAAAATACTTTGATCATAATATTTTAACTTGTTTTGTTTTACACGTAAGAGGGTTGCTTGCTTTAAACATTCGTTTATCTACGGCACACACTCTTTTTCCATGCAGATGCATAATTTATCTTCTTTTTTTTTTACAATATTGGAGAGAGCTACATCATATGCTATCAATGAATGCAATATTGGTGTGAAAATCCTTCAGAAAAAACGGCACGAAAGCAAAATCTTATTAATATGGCTTGCTTTTAATCTTCACCAAAGCAAAATATTATTATTTTTTAATCAAAGAGAAAAGTTGGGGAAATGCAATCTAAACTTAGATACGGAAGAAAGATTACAGAATTTATACTGTGATTGCCAAGAAGAAGGTATTAGCAGAGGAATGGCCGCCCATCCATCATGATTCATCACTATATACTTTTACTAAACCAGGAAGCAACAGAAACCGCAGCACCGCCCACAGGCAGTAGTAATACTAACATAGATTGAGAGAAAGCAAGATCCATGTGCTCATCTCTGTGTGGGAATTCAGAAATTGACCTTGAATTGACCCCTACTGAAAAATTCATCCTCTTCAGCTTTAACCATAAGAAACTTCTCAGCACTTCACTGCCGGACCAATTTATGATTTTTAAAATGGACATGAGGTCTACATATCTACCAAGCAGCACATGTCATATTATTTTATTTCTGTGGGAATTGCTTTTGTTTTTAAAGTAAGAGTACTCAATATATAAAGTATTGGGCTTTGGCTTTTCACATTTATTTTATTTCCTCTTTTACTTGACGGCTTTTTTTTTTTGGTAACTCTTTCACTTGTTGAAGCCATTAAATTAGGGTTTATTTGTGGCTAGAAATTGAGATGAAGAAAAAGAGTAATTGGAAGAATTCAAAGAGTTCATTTCGTGATTCAGTCTTTTACTGTACACATCCGCTTTCCCCGTGTGAATGTTTTTGGACCCTTACTCTCTTTTTTTATTTAAGCTTTTTTATGAATATAATTCACATTAAGACGAACGATAACATACTAAATTTGTAGGCTTGTACGGACCAGTTCCATTTAGATAAGGCTGAAGCCCAACCCGAATTTTAGAAGAGTTGTCGATAGCTAGGTAGCCCAGCTATTCTGGGAAAACAAATACCTAGCCCATTTATTAGCCTTTACAGCCTTATATCACCCCAAGACAAAAAAGAAAGTAAGGAAAAAAAAAAAAAAACTGAAGATTCTCTTCTCCCTTCTGTCATCCCGTGGAGTAATTTTTGGGGTTCCCTTCTGTCATTCCATGACTGTCTTTTTTCTTTTTCTTTTCTATTCTCAACCTCCTTCTTGCACTCTTTATTTTTTCTTGTAATTTATTTCTAAGATTGTTTTATGTATAAGTGGGGAAGTATGCTATTCTTCAGAATATAATTGAAGATGTAGAAGTAAATTATACAAGTTTTTAATATATTATATACAATTTGAGAATTATCATTAAAATTGTTAAAACTTTAAAAGAAATTTACTTTTTGAAAAAATTGGCCTAAGAATTATAAGTTTTCTCACACACACAATACGGTACGGATATCAGGACTTTAATCTCTAATATTTTTTGGAGTAGTATTTGGTCCAATCACTACACTAATAGATCATTTGCACTAAAAAATTTATTTTTAATCTCTCCACAAAAAGTGAATACAAAATTAAGGAGGAATACATCAATATCGTTAATAAAGTAAAAAGGGTCAATACAAAGCATATGTCGACCAAACACCATCAACAAAAGAAAACAGTAAACTACTCTCATCATGGGCATAAGACTACAAAGTCGCACAACCAACCCAAGCAACTTATTTCGAAGTAAAAATTAAAATATTTAATTCCCTTACTTGCCGAGCCTCCATGTCTTAGTTACTTTGTACGTACTATGTATTGATGATGAGTGAGGATCTTTGTGGTGAGTTGTATAATGGTTTTCTCGTTCATGTCATGCTAATGAATGTTTAGCATTTTGTGCAATACTTGGTTTTCTGTACAAAGGTTGAGAGTTTAAAATGAACCATTAATTTGTCATGTTCAATATCAATGTAGCATTTAAAGGAAAGTCATATATATATATATATATATTATGGGAAATGCTAGCAACCTTCTCTCTAACCTTTTTCTTTGGACCTTCTCCTTTTTTTTCATGACATGTGTCATTTTCATTACACTTAAAACAATGTCATTAATGCATTATATTACCCTATAAATGCTAGCAACCTTCTCTCTAAGCTAATTTTTGCTTCCCAAATTTACCCTATTCAATTAAATTTTTTTTAAAAAAAAAAACAACTCTCTTACCATCTTAATAAAAAGTTTTTTTTTTTTAATTTATAACGTAAGTTATTTTTTTGAAAGAGAATGTCTGCTTTCCTCTCTTTTTTAACACAAAAGAAATTTCAATTTTTTATTTTATATATAAAAAAGACGTCATTCACATTTGTAAGCACCCCAATGGTACAGAGTTTACAGACAAACTTTTTTTTTTTTATTTTATAAAGGAAATTGCTTGATTGCATTTTTTTTATACTACTAAATAAACCAAAATATCCTCTAACAACATAGGCTTGAGATAAAATATATAGAAGGAAAATCATCAAAATCGAATTCAATATGAAAATAAATTACAATTTAGATTAACAAAATAAAAACAAAAGAGTGGTTTGCATTTTATTATACAAACGGCTATAATATGTTGCTCTACTCTATTTTTAATGGTCATGAAGACAAACATTTATAACAACCCAAGGCAAAAGGCTTAGAGGAGAGCCAAAACCTGTACAAAAAAGAAGCAAAGACCCAAAAATAACTGACGTTAAATTTTTAATTTTTAATTTTTTTAATTTTTTATTAAGATGGTAAGAAAGTTGTCAAAAAAAAA